>NW_006432227.1:8107580-8117784 GCF_000325575.1 Pteropus alecto
TGAAGTGCCATCTCAGTCTCTACCTCAGTCTCTAGACAAGGAAAAGAAAATACAAACTCGTTATTTAAATCATACATCTATAAATTTCTATTATTGATTTGCCTATTAAGTAAAGGAAAACAGGATTGGTTAATATATTTCTTAAAGAGTAAAAAAAGACCTTTGGCCTAAATTCCCCTCCCCCCTCAGACTCTAAGGGCCTAGCCTGGCTTAACACCATTTCTGCTAACAATGGGCTGATGGCCCTTATCAATAGCCAGAGGATCTGAGTCACTAGAGCAATTATCAGGATTTGAGGGAGAGACTTTTTCCATAGGAAGGAGGGTTTATGAAAAAGATTAACTCTACAAGAGATGTTACATTTCATTTCCTGCTAAAATATTAAGAATTTTACAAGTGATGTTTTATCTCAGAATTACCATAATTCCAGTCTCTAATTAGAGACTTTTAAGGAAAAGTACATAATTTTAGCCTCTACCAAAACATTAGTTGCAGAAAATAGTATTTCAGGATTATTGTCTGAAGACTATGTATACCATATATCCACATCGTGAGACAGTTTACTTCTTGAAGGCTCCACACTAGCCTTGCCTTGACCAAACATTCTCGTCAAGGCAAGATTGAAATCAGATTGGTTGGTAAATTACACTTGCCAAAGAAAGTGGGTTTTGTGTGAATGAGTGATACTGAGGACATCATTTCTTGGGTCGCAAGGATGCCACTCAACCTCCATTTGAAAAGGTCTGTATGTTTGTCTGTTTTGGTAAAGTTTCTCCGTGTGGTAAACTGGATGTCTGCCTCCTACTCCCTGGAACCACAATACTTAGCAAAAGAGACTTTGCAGATGTTTTTAAGATTGAAGATCTTAGGCCATCTGTGCTGGCTAATTGGTCTTACCCAAATGATACACTTGTATTGTGAATAAAGGGAGGTAGTTCCATAACTTGGTCAAGGCACTCACTGAAGGAAATTAGGTTCATACATTTCCATAGGCACTGAAAGAAAAGAGCATCACCTTCTTTGATTATCTTGCAAAGGCGAGGCTCCTAGATCTTTGAGAAAAGTAGTCCTGAATTAAACACTGGCACGAAGCTTTTAAAAATATTTACATCTCAAAGAAGCAAAGAGAAAAAATTCAACTGGCTTTTAAATGTAAATACTCTGAGAAAAGGGAGATCAGAGGCCTAGAGTCTGGAAGAAGCCTACCCAATGTTAAGTCAAGACTAGGGATTAAGTTTATTCCTAAATATTTTATTTCTGATGCTATTGTAAATGGGATTGTTTTCTTAATTTTGGAGAGTTCATGGTTTGTGTACAGAAACATAGTTGATTTTTTATGTTGCTTGGTATCTAGCAACTTTAATATATTTATTAGTTCAAAAAGATGTTTTTGTTTTTGCTTAGGGGGTTTAGGATTTTTTACATGGAAGATTATGACATATGCAGGCAGACATAATTTTAGTTCTTTTATTATTATTTGGACACCTTTTATTTCTTTTTCTTGACTACTTGCTCTGTCTAGGACTTCTAGTACAATATCGAATAAAAGTGGTGAGAGTGGGAATCCTTGCCTTTTCTCAGATCTTAGAGGGAAATGTTTCAATTTTTCATCATTGAGTATGATAATAGTTGTCTTTTTTTTGTATATGGTCTTTATTATATCGAGATAAGTTCCTTGTACACCTAATTTCTTGATAGTTTTTATCAAAAAGGAGGGTTGAATTTTGTTAAATACTTTTTTACCAGAAACTTTTGGAGGTGATGAAAATGTGTATAGTATAGATTATGGTGATATTTTCACAGAAATATACTTATCTCCAAACTCTTTGGGTTGTATACCTTAAATATGTACAGTTTTTGTATGTCAATTATACCTCAATAAAATGGTTTACCAAGATCAAAGGTGGTGGGGGAATGCTGGGCTCCCTTGGTTAGCTTCAGCAGCATATTAGAACCAGCTTCAAGTATCCTTGACAAAATGTGGAATTTTGAAGTATGGAAGAGTTTCTCTAAGGTCAATAAACTGTCTTAATTAGTTTAAAATCCCCTCTTTGCCCTTCAATGGTCCAGAGCATTCATGATCCATTTTCAGATTCTCCTAGTGCCTCCAGGTACACATGCAGGTGCTGCAATTCCTTTGGTGAGTAATTTCTTTCTTCCTATGGAAAGGACAGAATTTAGGGATTCGTGCTGAGATTTGACCCTAGCTATCAATATAAAATAGTATAGTCTTTGAATCTGCAGCATCATTGCCAAATGTGCGTCATTGTGAAAATGCACATTTATAACCCACTCTGATTTTCCAAATTGGAACTTCCAGGGGACTGACACATAATTTTACCCATCTGTACAAGTGATTTGTGTGCACATTACAGTTTGAGAACAACTACTCTAGTAATGTGGGCAGATAAAGACAAATATTGAGGAGGGCAAGTGTCATTCTGTAAGGCATTTATTTCAGGTGAGATCTTCACATCTCTTCCAGATAAAGGGAGGCCTCTCTTCTGTAGTAAGGGGAGGGGACATTCCCATTGCCTGGAGGGGTCAAACAAATCTGTGGGTTCAGTTTTCTCAAGAGCATCTACCCAGATGCCCCTGCCTCAGGCCTCAGGGTCTAACTTCTTTCCTATCAGATTGAACATTTTAGCATAAAATAATCTGCAGGGCTGAGAGAGCTGAGGATTTATCAACTTTGTTAGTGACTAATTTGTAAGAGAAAGCTCTCTTTAAAAAAAGGATGTCAGAATTCTCTGACTCCATAGTTGGTCTACTTGAGCCTCTTTTTTTTTTTTTTTTTTTTTTAATTTTAAGGCTTTGATTTTAATTAGGATCTTTCAATTACTTAACCAGTCCTTATAATTACATATATTTGCCATTTTCCAATGATTTTTTAGCTACCCAAGTTATTGTATACCTCAGAATGAGCGCTTCTACCTTTACTCCACTGAAATTCACAACATGTGAGGGTTTTAATACTTGTTATGCTTATTAGGCTAAGAGTTTTCACTCATTAACTTATTAGCAGCAAATGCCATAGAGTGACCCAGTGCTAGAATCACATGAGAATCTGTTTGCTAGGAATCTCTTTTCTAGTACTAACTGCCTTTGTTTAGGTCTTTTCATAATCTACCCTGAGGCAAAAATTCAAAGACAAGTAGTTTTTTGGTAAATAATTTAAGAAATCTAATAATTTTATGGGAAAGTTAGGCCTCCTACAAATACAAATTCTAACAGACCAATTGAATTTCGATGATCTATTTAATTAGTTATTTTTCTCTACAGTACGGGTCATAATTTTTTTTTTCTGTAAAGGGTAAGTTAGTAAATATTTTAGGCTTTGTGGGCCAAAAAATTCCTATCACAATTAGTCAGCTTGTCATTGTAGGGCCAAAGCAGCCACAGATAATATATTTTCAAATGAATGTGGATATATTCCAATAATGTATTATTTACAAAAACAGGTGGTGGGCTAGATTTGGCCCAGCGTCCATACTTCACCATCTTCTGCTCTATATTGCAATCTACTTGAAAGCAAGGATGATAACTTTTTAACCAATATAACCTAATTACGTGCCCAACGGTATACACACAGATAATAGTTATAGAGTACATGAATAAAAGTCTTAATATATTTATAGATGATATGAATGATGACATTGAGTCTCTTTCCCCTTCTCCAATTCAATGAATTTATTAAAAATATCATTGCATTTAAAAATCTAAGCTAAATATCATTGCATTTAAAACTCTAAACTAAAACCCAAGATTTAATCATGAAGAGTCATCTTTAAAGCAGAGTAGCAATACACCGCCCAAAACAGTTGGGCATAACCTAATTTACTCTATTGCCTTTGATAAAGAAATATTTTCCTCAGTAGGTCAATTGTGGAAAAAAATTAAAAGTGGATGAAGCAGAGAAATTGGTAAACTTTGGCTTATTAACATACTCTATCAAAGACAGGTGGGCTTCAAGGATTTAACCTCATGGCACCATAGCACACAGCACGCTATTGTGGAAAGGCTCCATAATTGATCATAAGGTTTGCTATGCTTTTTACCTAATTCTTCCTTTTTTTGTTCTACCTACTTTCTGCTGAAAATATAAAATGCACCATGATCCCATTCATATAAAATTCAACAATATGCTGAAATTAAGCATTGTACGAGGACACAGGCTTGGACAGTAAACTTATAAAGAAAAGCATCACAAACTCCTTCATAGTGTGGGTAAGAGACTGGCTAGGAGGAGGCTTCAAGGGAGAGTATATTCAATTATTAAGCAGGACAATGTGTGCACAGGCATTCCTTACATTAGCACTTTACACTTCTGTTACAAATCTTATTTTGCATACAATTCCTATGTAATGAGAAAAGTATTTGCCAAAGGGTTTGTATATCTTGCCTTCTTATAAGGCTTTTTGAGAAATTTGGAACTCCTTTCATAATTTATCTAAACAATGCTTACAGTGTCAGAATGAAACATTTTCATGCATGTATAACCATCACTCTTGGTATTTTTTATATGAAAAGAATATTTTTTCTCTCAAAATATGTGGAATATCAGTTCTAGATCTGGATTTTAGCTCTTTCTTCAACTGGACTAAGATGTATTGTTCCCCTTCCTTTCTGATCAAGGTAATAATTTTAACAATGTTATCACTTATAAATCCTGTCAGTACCTGTTTCTAGCCTCATATATAGAAAGGGAAACATAGAAAACAAAATTAAAGGCACAAACATGTTAACTTTACGACTTCTTGATTTATTTCAGAGTGCAAATTTTTTTGTTACCCTGTTCATTATATAAGTAATATAAAACATCAGCCTCTCATTGCTAAAATGTTCTTTATAGTAATTAAAAAAAATAACTACACATAGGCATGTGCTATATGTATTCTCTGTTGCAATAAAAAATGGCATTGAGCATAATTACAAGAATTAATGACTTTCATTAGTGTAGGCTTAAATCAAGCAAAGCCCTTAAATTATTTTAATTGCAGCATCCAGTTAAAATATTTTGGTCAATGAGCCTTTACAAATTGTATTAAAATGTGCAAAAATAATTTTACTGTGATATATATCATACTAGTACACATTTATGATGACTAACTTTAAAATACAATCTTCTCTTTAACCTTTCCTTCTAAATTATGCATTTATTCCTCAACTTTAAATCTAAAAAGACAGCCTGACCTCAAACTCTCTTAGCACCAAAGAAGTAAAAACATTAATTCTTTCCCTCATAAACCTAACAAGTTTTGCAGGTGCTAGGTCAAACTACCATCTTTTTGAATTACCACACCTAGTAGCTTTAAAAGGCACTTATTATTATTATTATTATTATTATTATTATTATTATTTTCTAATCTCACAATTGCCATGGGTTAAGAGTCTAGAATATTTTAGCTAATCCTCTGTGCAGGGCCTCACAAGGTTAAAATCAAGATGTTAACTGAGTCATCTTTCTTTATAAAGCTTGGGTACCTCTTTTGGGCACATATGGCTGTTGGCAGAATTCACTTCCCTCTAGCTATAGGACCGAGGTCCCCATTTTCTTGCTCTGCCTATTGGGGGATGTTCTTAGCTCCTGAAGCCACCCACCATCCTTTGCCATGTGGCCTAGAAGGTGGCAGGTTACCTCTCCAAAGCCAGCAGGAAAACCTCTTTCTCTTCAATCAGCTAAAACAGTATCTTATGTAAGATAACATCATCATAGGCATTACTATCTCAACATATTTATAGCGCCAGCTTACATTCAAGTGTAGGCACTGTATATGAGGGGCAGGGACTCTGTGGGCCATCTTAGGATTCTGCCTGCCACACTGCTTCAATCACGTGCTTTGGCTACAAGCAGAAAATGGTCTTCCCTTGTATTTGTCACAGTCCACAATCACCAAATAGGAAAATGGTTAGCATTTGCCTTTGAATAAAATTAAAATTATTATTTAAGAAGGAACAGAGGTGTTGAATAATTTCTGAGAAATTTTAGTAATAAAACAACTTCTGATTTATTAAATCTCTGAATATTAAGCAAGGACCATCTCCTGATACCTACATGAAGATGTGTATACAATTCCCTCTTAATAATTAATAAACATGTAGCCATGGGCCCAGGTAGGTTTTAATTATGTTATCAAAATAAAATTATCAACTATTTAGAACAATTTTTCACATCATCACTCAATCCTAAAATCTCTTTTACACATTCATCTCAAAGTTGATAAATGTTTGATAATCATAAAGAATTGAGAAATGTATTGGAAACTTTCACCATGACTTTATCCACAAAAATGAAAGAAATAGTACATTATACATACCAAATCGAAACCAGGACAGCAGATAGCCGAGGTCAAAAACAGAGTAATATCTCCCTCAATCTGTTTTCTACTTTAATATGTATTTCATTTGATGATGTGACCAATGTAACTAGATCTAGCCAAGGACATTTTTATCAGGTGTAATAAATTGTGACTGACCTACTAGTACTACCCACTGAATACCTAACGTCATGTATTTCAGTAACTTCTGATAATCAACCACCTGGGCAACATTTGCAGTTTCAAGCTGTCATTTTGGGACATGAATTAATGTTAGCATACGCATAAATCATTGCAGTCAGTCAGGAGGAACTGAAGTAGAGAGGTGATGGCTTCAAAGCAGTCAAATTACCAGATACAGCAAGAAGATAAATTCAGTCAACAAAAATATATTCTACTTGTAACTTATTTAATTGTGACTATTTTTTATTTCTATCAAAACCACTGTTCCTAAAATTAAAATTGGTGCTGTTAAAAGTAAGGGATTACCATTATAAATAAAGCAAGGTTTGTGATAATGAAACTAAAGAACACTACATAATGAAGAACTAGCATCTTGAAATGTCAAATTATTGAAAAGAGTGATTATAATTATAGGCTGATGCTGTTATTTTTTATGTGAGCATTTGAATCAAACATTTCAGAAGGATTAGAAGCAGTACTGAAAATGTTGAAATAACATCTTATTTTTTTCAAGTCATTTACAAAACTTGTCAAATTCATGTTGAAACTGTGTCTTTGAGGAGATATTTTTTGAAACAAGAAGTATACATAATACCTTTAAATAACAACCTTTACTAGCTTCTTAAGAGAAAATTATACAAATATATCATTATACTATTTGTCTTCATAGTCCTAATTCCTTCTATTCTATACCTCCTTTCAAAACAATCTAAACTTTGATTTAAGTTTTTATCTGGAGTATATAAAAAAATATTTATCAATGAATTAAAATGAGTAAAATAGATAAGTCCTGCAGCTCTCACTTAATTTTATAATTTTATTTAAAAAGGTATATTTGGATTTAAAAGGGTATAATTTTTTAATAGGTCACATTTAATTTTAGGTACCTTTTAAAAAATATTTGTTTTTTTACTGTTGCTTCTGCAAAAAATTTACTAAGCCAAATAATCAAATATGTTATTTAACATGAATTTTGATAAAGTTTGAAGTAAGAATACTCTGTAAATAAAACATTTTACTAAATTGTATACATTTGAGATATTGTAAATAAGAAATAAGATAATAAGAACTATAGTTAGCTTTCAGATACACTAGATTTCTTAAACTTTTGTAGTGAAAATACAACATTAGCTAGATTCAAACTGGGCAGGCACACTGAATTCTGATACATTTCTTCTCCCTCTTGAGACCTCAAGAAAGTAAAAGATACAGATTCATTCAGATACAGAGGATGAGAGGTCATGTTTGGAGGTGAAAAGGCAGAAAATAGACACGTGGTAATTAACTTAGCAGAGACCTCTGCTTTGCATTCAGATTGTGCAGAGGGCAAAGCATTGAGAAGGATGATGATTGTCACCTGTGCCTGGAGAGGCTGCTGATGCTGAGAAACCAGGTAAAGTCATAAGCAGGAGTGAGATGTGTAGCATATAAACGGAGAATCTGTCAAGAACAGTAGGTTCACACTCTTAGACAAAGATCTATGAAAAGTGGTTGGTGAGATTGATAGGTTCTGAGGAAGACATTGGTCAATATTAAGAAAACAATGGGCATTGAGAAATAGCCACATCCCAACTTTAGCTTCTGCCATGATACCGTGTCTCTTCTCTTAGCCTAAATAAGAAATATGGGATCCTTCTTTGGAAACCCTAAAAATGGGGAGAGAATTTCATCTGCTGACATTTGGGTATCCTCATCCCCAATCAGCATTGTGTGAAGTCTTCAAAGAGAAAAGCCCCATGTATAAAGTACTTTCAAAAATAATGTTAGTGTTTCACTCCCGAATCATCTATTCATTAATTCATTCATGAATAAATGAATATTCATTACGGTCCAGTGATTATTCCAGGTAATCAAAATATGTTAGTAATTATTGAGTAAAATGGTTACTTCTAGTTGAGGGAGACTGACAATAAGCATATACATAAAAATAGAAAAAATGACTTGGAAATAAGTGCTATGAACAAAGATAAAAGTCTATCAGTGTAAGAAGGGTCAGGAGTATTGGGGAAATAGGAGTCAGTTATAATATTAATTAGAATATTCAAGGGAGATCTCATTAAGAAAATGAAAATCAGCAATGATTTTAATGAGGTAAGGAATCAGCCATGTAGGTACCTCAGAGAAGAGGTAAGGAATAAGCCATGGGGTATCTCAGAGAAGAGAATTCCAGGTGGTGCAAAGAAAACAAAGATGAGTCTATTGACTTAGGAAAAAAAGAATAAGGAAGCTTCTGTGGCTGGAGGAAAGTGAGGAGGGAAGCAGTTGGATATTAGGGAATAAATGGGAACTGGATCTTGTAGACTACAGAATTTAAAATTTGAATAGACAACCAAGGAAATGAATATAGAAGAAAAGTATTCCATGTGAAGTAGAAGATGTTGGATTCAAAATGTTACTGGGGACTTCAGGGCTTTTTATGAACAAGACATACATTTTTTGCTGCGTTAAGCTTTTGAATTTCTGGGATCATTTAGTAATAATTTTAACATATGCTGACTATATAACAAATAATGTTGGGAGATCATAAAAAGTTTCAAGCATTTTTCTCAATTTAAGGGTACAATGAATTTAAAAGTGGGATGGCTATGGACCTGATAGGGTAAAGTAAGTAGAGGAAATGCTGTGAACTCAGGATAGTGCAGGGACGATTGATTAATTCAGGTCCTGAATGTGTCATTTGCAGTGTCCTATACATCCCTTATTCCATTAGGTGAGGATGTACTCTGCTCATTACATGGAAATAGTAGCAGAAGGTGAAATGACTGAATAGGGAACTGTGGTAGGCAGGATAATGATTTCCCAAAGGCATCTATGTTCTATTCATCCAGAATTTATGTATATTGTCGGCTACATAGTAAAGGAGTATTAAGATTGCAGGTGAAATTAGGCTGTTAATTTGCTGATTTTAAAATAGGAAAATAATCCTGGATTATCTATCTGGGTGGAATCAATGCCATCACAGGATCCTTAAAAGTGGAAGAGGGAGGTAGAATTTGAACCTGAAAACTGAATTTTTTTTTCCTTTATATCGTAGCTTTAAATGTCTATGTCAAGATACCCAGCCGCTATTCTGATTCATGTTTCTACAAGAGAGGTGCAGCTTTCTGGCTATTCGTTGTTGAACTGGGGATTCCCGTGTCTGTGGGCTCCATACATAAACTTTCAATAAAGTCATGTGTTGTCAGCCACTAGAGCATCCTCCTTCATGCTTACATATTGCTTTTAATATCTGAGCCATCACAGGATTTGATGTTTTACACGAACACAGACACACACGCACAATGAACTTTCTCTTCTCTGCCAAATCATTTCACCCTCATTTAGCTTCCTTCCTCTTTCTAAAACTTTGTTGCCATCTTTTGTTGTGTTGTAACCTCTCCCTAAGTACCTTGTATTTAACAGTTAATACAGCTTTATTTTATAGACCTTCTTTTTCCTTTTTAGAGGCGAGTTAGGAGAGAGTGGCTATAACTAAATGTGTTTAGAGTTTAACTGAAAGTGCTCATTTGTTTTCAGATTTTCTTGATTTATTTTCATCAAGTGGTATAACTGGTTAATTGGATATTTAGTTACAGCTCTAAAATTGTTTAAATTTAATAAGAATTATTTAATTAAGTATTTTGATTCATTTTTCCTATGAAAATGAGAAGGGCGTGGATGTGCAGATGTGTGTATTTCCTGTGTGGGGTTTTTTTTTTTTTTTT
>NW_006432227.1:8117799-8121717 GCF_000325575.1 Pteropus alecto
TTGTCTGCAAGTTGTACCTTTAGTAATAATAGTAGTAGTATTTTATTTATTGATTTCAAAATACACAATGCTCAGTTCTTAATTCTCCCCTTTGTTCTTTTGTACCGATTTTGCTATAGTTTCATCATTTAAGTTTAGTTCTGGACTGCTATGAGTATGTTTTCTCATTGGTGTCTTAGTCTTTTGCAGTTGATGTCATTGCTTATACACCTTTATATATTTCATTGCTTTCTTCTGGTATCAGTAGGTCAGATTGCACAACTGGGAATGTATTTCAATATTAGGAATTCATTGACATAATTCATCATATTTATAGATATGGAGAGGAAAATCATACTATCTCCATAGAGTGACATTGGGTATTCCATAACATGGTAAAATATTATCTCAGCACTAAAATCTTAACTCCACTAAAAGTAGATTTTGGTAGAGAACCTTCTGATGACCTGCATAAGAGTGTTTATTTTTAATTCAGCTTGTGCTTAAAAGGTGATATTTTATTTAGGAAGTTCTCTTGTTCAACAATTTGAACATTGTTGACTTCCTGTTTGACTTCCTATTTGACTTCCTATTTCTTGCCTTATTGCTATAAAGTTGGATACACAAATAGCTTTTGTTGTTTTGTGCATGATCACTTATTCTCCTTGGATGCTATTTACATTTCTTTTGTCATTGATGTTCTTAAATTTTATTATAATATGCCAAGATTGGTGCGTTTCTTCATATATTAAATGAACAATCATTTTAGTGTGTGATGATACATTTTTTTAATTCTGTGAAATATCCAATTAATATTTTATTATCTTTTTTATTTCCTCTGGGACTCTTATTATATGAATAATGACATTTCTACCTACATCCTTCCTATTACTTATTCTTTACATAAATCTTTTTAGGTCTGCCTCTTTTCTTGATGCCCTATTCCAGAACAATCACATTTCTGTTTTTATATATGTGCATCCTGATATTTATTTGTCTGTCTGTCTATCTCTTTGTATGTATGTATATATATGCATATATGTATGTATGTATCTATCTAAATATTCTTGGAGTGATATTATAAATTTGTATCCAATGTGTGCTCACCTGGATGAGATTAAGAGGAAGGAGCTATAGGGTCCTCACAGTGCATATCAAGTTACTGTTTAACCAAGGCTGCCTTGATCATCTTCTTTTAAATTGAATTTTTCCAAACCCAGTGTCCTATATTACATTTGTGAGATTTAATTATTAATTTGTGAGATAGTAATTATTATCATCTAACTTACTATGTTTTATTCATTTACTATATTCATTATGTATTTCTTCCTAATAAGTCTAATATCCATGAGGACAGGGTATTTGTTCTTTCACTGTTTTATTCCCAGCCCTTATTGTTCAGCACAGAGTAGGCACTCAAAAAAAGTTTCCCGGTTTTAATATTTGAGTAAACAAATTTACTATACATAATCAAATTAACTATATAATGCTTCAGAATAGCATTATAATGAGATTCAAGGATGTATTTGTTCTATTGAAGGCAGCTCATGGTCAAGACTTTGGCATTCTTATAACATTGTCTGGCATATTTTTTTTTTCTTTTCTTAAATAAAAAGAGACACATTGAGTTAGATGCAAATTTTTACTTACTGAAAGGAATACATGGGGATTATTTTTAAAAATGATATATATTCACATTAAAAACCAATCTTATCAATCCCATACACATATTTTTTGTCATGACAAATTTGATTATCTTTGCCAAATAATATTTAGGTTACAGAATAAGACATTTCTACTTAATTATCTCCGTTTTAACCATTTACCTAAATTTCTGGAACATTTCTCTGGAATCTTTTTACTTGTTTTATTTTAATTGTGTGGCAGAGTTTTATCAGGTAGTGAGCTGAAGCAGAAAAGCATTGATATTATTGTTGTTGGGCCTAAATGCTTTCCAAATATTAAGCTCACTAAAGCTTAAAATAATGGCTTATATATTTCTCAAGCATTTTTTCAATATCTTTAATTCATCTGAGGAAGACATTAAAAATGAATAGCACTGCTACCTATATGCTTACAATATATTTGAATTTTTTGGTGCTGTATAGAAACATCATTTAGCTCTTTTTTTCAATATAGGAATACTTTAAACATACTAAGATATGCATTTTTACAATATTGCAACCATCTACTGCCATAGTTTAATGGATTTAAACATTTATCAGGTTTACTTCATTTCTTTATTTTTAGCAATAGATCATGATGAATAGTGTTAAAGTATTTGTGTGCCCTTCTACTGTTCCTCTCTCAGAAATAAGAGATATTTTAAAGTCAGAGATAAGAGATATTTTAAAGTCAGTACAATTTTTAAATGACCAATGTTTTAAAATACAATTTATGTATGAAACTTTTCTGTATTTCAAAAATTTCATATATGGCATCATACAATATGCAGTGTTCTATGGAAATTTTTTTCTTTTTGAGGTAGGGTTACAGGAGCTGTTAATAAGTAAGTTTCAGAGTAAACCTCAATGTGTATTTATTTATAGTGGTCTTTGTGATGCAAAAGACTGTCTGGAGTTATCATCATGCCCCACCCCACACCCCACCCCACTCCTGCTTTACCCAGCATTTTGAGGCAGGTGGATATTTTCCCTTGACATCCAGGAGTTATGACCTCTCAGTATTCCCCAAGGCTCTAATTAATGAGTAAAAAGATTTAAACGCAATCCATGTAAACAGCATCCAAAACCTAGACTATTCCACCCATCACAGTTCACCTTTTCTTCCATTAAGACACTCTTATATTGCTAAAATAAGGAGTGTGAAAAAGAGAAACAAAGTTCTCTGACCTCCATCAGTCTCTCTGTGGATGAAGGAGAAAGATGGAGAAATTGTGATTATTCTTCACTTATTGACTTATATTTATTTCCTTGATAAAATCTATTCCTATGAAATGTACTCCAAGCTATATTTTATAAGCAATTATTGTTTTTCCATAAAAAGTAATTTTTCTAGCATGATCTCTCACAGTCAGATTGGAAAATTGATTCCTAGTACTCTCCTTTTAGAAATGGCAAAAGAGATCAATAAGGCCACCAAAGATGAAAGCTATTCCCCATGAGAGCAAAGATAATCTCTTAGGGGAATTAATGATTAAGATCTACTAGGGGTAAAAAGGGAGACACCAAGGAATATGGGCAGACGATCTGAAGGACGCATGACCATGATGTAAGATGAAGGAGCATCCCGAGAGGGCAGTTTATTCAGCTTTGGGAGTGGCTGCTCATGTGGTGGCTGTACCATCAGAACATGAGACATAACTGCCCCTGAGTACGTGGCCATCATATTGCCTTCTGGCTGTTACTGGAAAATGCTAATTTTCCCCTGCCTATCGACTATCGAATTCATTCTTTTCCTAGGCCCTTGTGTGGCATATCCTTTCTCAAATGTTATACTTTACTTAAAATGTCACATCCTTAGAGAGGCCTTCTCCAAACATTTCGTCTAAGTGGCCTCTCTCAGTTATTGACCAGTGGATCTTATTTATCTATTTCAAAGCACTTATCAAACTCTGTGATTATTTGAGTTATCTGTGATTAATCATTTATTTATTTACATTTCCGCTTGACCTTCATTCAATATAATTGTAATTATTATTGTAATCCCTGCTATGTTCAGTGACTACCCAGTTGGCTATCAACCCCACTTCACTCTATACTCTTTTTTGTAGAAAACATTGAAGATGCTAATATAACATTTACTGATGATAAAACTTTCTAGGCACAACTGCAAAGGTACTTCTAAGTACATTAACTCTTTTTCCTAACTTTATTCGCTTACAAAATAAAAAATAAAAAGAGAAAATAATTATTAATAAAATAGATGTTTTAATGTTTAAATACATTCCATTTTTTACAAAAGACCACAACAGTTTAA
>NW_006432227.1:8121729-8149056 GCF_000325575.1 Pteropus alecto
TATAGTATATAATAAAGAAGTAAGATTCCTGCATTCAGTGAAAAATCACTAGGATCGTGACAGACAAAAGCCTTAGTCGAAAGAAATATGCCTGGGTCCTGACTTCCCACCATGACCCACTCGGTTAGGAATTTATGATCAGATCACCCTGTGAGGTTACTTTCTATACAACACCCTTTTTAATCCATAGTTCTCATGTAAAGGCATTATTATTTAAACTTTTAAATTTGTATTTATAGTTCACAGTAACTTAGTTATTCTGCACTGTGTGATTAAGGGGTCAAATTTCATTTTTATATAAGTTTCTGAATACTGACCTAGCAATATTTATTGCAAAGACTTTTTTTTTTAAAGAATGAATTCTCCATTTTGTTAGTCTATCCTTTAAGCAGTGCCACTTGCCCAATTTGAATACCTTTGAAAATACAGAACAAAAATTATAACTAACATAGGGAAGGAAAAATAATTTCCCCTCTGCCTTTCTAGGTTCTTGGCTGAGAGACCTCTCTAATAAAAGATAAACAGGAGAAAAACAGATATTTAATAACAAGATACTCCTGTTATACATGGGAGAGAACCCATGGACCAAGCTACCATTTCATACCATCTCTAGCTAAAGACAAAAGAAGATTGGGCATGGTGGGGGGCATTTACGAGAGGTTTTCAGGCAAAGCACAGTAAATTAGGGTATGGTTGTTATGCAGATTTAAGTCTCTGCCTCTCCATTGATAAGTTTCTACAGATTTAGTTATCCTTTTCTTCCTAGTACAGAGAGGAAGACACACTTACAAATGGAAATTTTCCTTATAAATGTAAATGTCTCTTACAAAAATAAAACTTCTACTAGGTTTTCAAAGCTTTTCCTATGTCTGTCGTTTCTTAAAAATAATCAGCTCAATATAATCCTTATGTTAGAGAGGAATATTTTGGGGTGGCAAACTTTGCCTTCCTTCTCTAATAAGCCAATAATGAAGAAAAATGGAATCATGAAATATATTACATTAATCAAAGAAAGATAGAAAACGATGAAAAATGACTCAATTACAGATGACACAAATAGAAAATGTGGGACAGCAGATTTCAACTGAAGCACACTGATAAGATAAAATTTAAAGGCACACGTTGCCAGATTGGATAAAAAGAAATTGCAGCCATAGACTGTCTCCAAGAAGCTCATTTTAAATACTGATGTGAGGAGAGAATAAATCCGAGTTAGAAGAAGAGACGAGTAATTTCAGTTAATAGCTGTGGGCCAACTAACAAAAGACTGCTCACATTCCCGAATGCGTGCTGGAGTTTGCATCCTCCCCTAGCTAGCTACCACCAGCATCCACCTCATCCTGCTTATGTAGGAGCTTTCAGGACTGTTCCCCATAACCAATCAAAAGTAGTAAATATTTCTACTTAGGTTCTGTGCACCTGTCCTAGCAGTGCTCCTGCTTTAGCTTTTTCCACACCCCATTATCTGCTCCCAACATGAATTCTTTCAAAACAACTTACATAAGTTCAAAGATAAAACTAGATGTTCTGTGCAAATGCCAGTCAAAAGACAGCTGGGACATGTTCATTTATATCAAAGCACAAAACAAGGAACACATTTCACAGTGAGAGCACAACATCATCTGGAGGACCAAAATTTGGACAAGAGGACACAGACCAATAAAGCTTGAAAAATGTCATTAAATAAAAAGTGGCTCAGAAAAGGAGTTAACATAAATTTTTATTAACAGAGCATTTACAAAATCTAGACAGTGTATTATTTTGTTACATATTGAATAGCTCATATTTGGAAGGTATATGAATCATGGTACAAACAGTAAACAGAATGCATGATTAGATTAGGAAAATTGATTTTTAAAAGAGACTAATAACATGTGTAGGTGTTACATAGGGAAACATAAAGGGATGGGGCAGTTGCGTCGAGGTAGAAGCTGTCACCACCCTTGAGACAAGAAAAGGGAGCAGTTATTGGACACTCCAGAGAGTTATAATGAGAAGATTTCACAGAGGAGAGCAGCGATATTTGGTTGATGGATTCAACAAACTCAAGAAGACAACTCAAAAAGGTAGCCAGGAAAATGAATACCCTACCTGTAATTCCCATCTTATCCTCACTTTCCACTGCACTCTCTTCCAATTTTCTTCCAGAATTTTCCATGCGCAGGCTGTCTACCAAATACCAGCATGTAGAGGCATCTAAATCAGTGTCCTGGGCATAAAGCAAGGTAAAGGAAAAAGATTGTGTATTCTGGGGTAAATAGAAGATGTGCTCATAGAGAAATAGAAGACTTCTTTATACAAAAGTAATTTGAATCCCTGTATTATGAGTTAAATCGTAACCCCAAAATTCATATGTTGAGGTCCTAACCCCCAGTGCCTCAGAGTGTAAACTTGTTTGTAAATAGAAACATTGTAGACATAATTAGTTAAAATGAGGTTATACAGGAGCAGGATGGGCCAATAACCTCTTACGATCCATGTGCTTTTAGAAAGGAAAAATTTGGACATGGACACACAAAGGGAATGCCATGTAAAGGTTGGAATTAGGCTTCTAGAAGCCAATTAACTCTACCAGAAACTCGTAAAGAGACCTGAAACAGAACTTTATCTAGCATTTTACGAGGAAGCACAGCCCTTCTGGCACCTTGATCTCAGACTAGAATTTATAAATGAAGCATTTTTTTTTTTTCCCCAATCAATAGAATTTCTAGTACAGCACCAAAATACGCCATTCTATTTTAAAAGATTTATTTACTAATTCTGAACTTGAGGGATCTTTAATCATAAGGCAACCTAGATACTGCTACATTTTATGTTTCACTGTGGCCAGGCTATAGTCCCTAGTTATTTGGTCAACCATTAGTTGTTGCTATGAAGTTATTTCGTAGATGCAGTTAACTACTATGATCAGTTGACTTTAATTAAAGGAATTGCACTCAATAATGTGGGTGGGCCTCATCCAATCAGCTGAAAGGGTTAAGAAAAAAACTTCTTCCTCAAAAGCACATCAAATTCTCCCTGAGTTTCTATCCTGCTGGTGTGCTACAGATTTCGGCCTTGTCAGCCCCCACAATTATGTTAGCCAATTCCTTAATATATATTCTGTTTCTCTGGAGAGACCCAATATAGATGTCTCTTACATTTTTGGAGAGTATAGGCTCATCAACTTTCTTTATTTTTGGAAATTAATTCATTGTTGTGTTGTGAATAAGTGCCCAACAATCTAAAGTTTTGCTTTGGATTCCTTGTAATATATATATTTCTACTTTTCATTTATATATTTCTACTTTTCATTTATTTTTGTAATCTTAGGAATCTCAATCTCTCACTCTCTCTGACTCTCTCTCTCTCTCTCTCTGTTTCTCTATCTCTGTCTTTCCATCTTTTCCTCTCTCTTCCTCTCTGTCTCCTCACATTCAGCAATAAAAGTGGCTCATAACTATCTCAGTCACCTTCATTTTCCCCTGAGTTCTCAGTGTCTGCTGTTAAAAGTGGGTGTGTGGAAAGCGGAACTAAATGATTTCTGCTATTTTCTGTAACACTTTCTACCAAGAAAAGATAGGGCAAGGACTCAAAAGTTAAGACAAGATAATTTATAATTTTTAAGAAGCGCATAGAATTGAGTCATAGTAGTTTCCTTAGCTTCTTCTGAAAGTAATTTTATATAAAATTCAAGATAATCTCATAAATGATGGAATCAGAAACTCAATTTGGCTAGTAGGTGGGTGATCATAGAAAAGGTATTCTGTGGAATGATGCTACTTTAAGTGATGTAGGACAAGGCAATGAGAATGACTTAAACCCTTATAAAATGATTGAATTATTACAATTTGCAGAGGAAACATTGGCAATAAACTTAAATACTCTGTCTTCTCTTGCTCACTGGAAGCCCAGATTTCTGACAACAGACTTAAAGACATCTGTGACAGAAACTGTTTCTCGTTATAATCCTTGCTTTCTTTTTTATGTAATATAATTTTTTTATTTTAATAAATATATTAATATTTTATTTACTTAATAAATGCTTTAACTAAATAAAATATAAAAATTTTACTACATTTCTAACCAAATTTCTTTATGTATCTGTTATTTTAAGTTAGTCTAGTTCATTAGAGGTAAAATAATTGAAAAAATGCATAGACTGCTATGAAAATTATCCTTAATTAAAAGTATAATTTTATTCTTCGTCTATAACTTCTTATTCCCTGTCCCAAAGTTATGCAAACAAAATGTTTTGACAGTTATGGCTCAAATTTCTAGTAAGCAACTTTAAATCTCTCTCAATTTCCCTCAATCTTAGTTAAATTACAGCTCTCAAACCTAAGCAATTCTAACTTTGGTGCAGACAAAGCCTTCCGAGTACTATTATTTTACCCCTTACCTCGGTTCTATTTATGTATTTGGTTTCTTTGTCTACTAGTTTGTTGTTTCGCTTGCTTATTTTAGCTCTCAACTTAGTCAACTTCCTTTATTTTAAAATTGTTAAATTTAGAACAATTTAGAACAAACATTAATCATCATGCACAATCATAGCCCACAAAGTGAAGTTCAAAGTGACAGAAAATTTTGACCTTTTCTAGAATTAATTCGCAAAGTAATTCTAGAAAAAAGTAGTTACTTTTTTTTCCCTTAAGAATCTCTTCATAGTGTAAGTGTTGCTGACAGGCAGCTTTAAATATCCATTGTTCTTTCTTTTCACCTTTTATAGGTTTTAACACCAAACTCTATAGCTTTAAAACTGTCGAGAGTGATATTTCTACTTTTAATTGTATTCTTGCGTTTTCCCGTTAAATGAAATACTTACTTAAAAACATAATTCACTCTGTTTCTCTCTGTGTGTATATGTGTATACATACATATGCACACATGCAAGCATGTAGCAACTCACTAAATGTTGGATCCCACATTTTAGGTGAGTTCTTTGATGTGTTTCCTGTTACCTCAGTGTTCTCTCAGTACATTTTTCTCCTTAGGCCATTTCCCTAGCAAACCTAAAATATTTCTTCCCTAAATCCCTGTTGGACATCTTGTTTCCTTTCTAGTTTGATAGACAGCATTGTTCATTATACTGATACCTTCTCTAGTATTGATTTTTCTCCTTACTTTCTTTTCACTCACAACTTCCAACTACTACTTTAAACTTCTAGTCTTACTTTTTCCTATTTATATCTTGAAAGCTGTGATTTTCCCCCTCCATATGTATAATTCAAGGGAAAATGGGAATTTGGAGTGAACTCTCAAAGTGCATTGGAAAGGATTCTTAATAAAATGAATGTGATGTCAATGGTTCCCTCATCTCTAAGTTCTACAACATTTTATAACTGTTTATTAGATGGGATAGGCGTCCCCATTATTTCTTTCAATGCAGGACACTTCCTATGGTAGAAAAATCTTCTCACTGCAGAATTACTGTAATCTACTTCAAAAAGCAAACTAAAATAAAACATCTGAGTAAACATGGTCTTTTAGGAAAAAAATATCCACTTTTCTGTAAGATAACAACATGATACTCTATTTCTTTTAAATGTAATAACACACAGTCTGTAAGCATTCCCTAGATATTTAACAATCTCACAAAGCCTGTGATGGTTCAAATATCTGTGTACAATCAATCCATTTCAACATCAAGATGTTTGTTTCTTTCTTCCTGGAGATGCAAAGGCCAGAGGAGGAGGAGCAGTATGTATTGAAGTAATTCTGTGAAAGCACAGACCACAGAAAAAGAGGCCATATCATTGAAGATGAGCGATGCATAGAACTCACTGCAAAATATATGCAAACCATATCAGATGCTTCAGCTGCGTTTCAAGCTGGTGCAAGCTGCAGCCTTTATAGAATGCTCCTCTCTGGAGTAATCTGGTCTAACTGTACTATGCTTCTTGGCACCATAAGCACCTCCAGTTGTATGTATCCTTTCTACTAGTATCAGTTCAAATCTACCTGATACCTCAACTCCAGCTGTACAGAGAGAAACTGTAAGCAAAGATCAGGCCATTATGTGGAAGGACCACCTGGCTTAGATTCACCTGCTTTGCAGAAAATTCCTTGATTTTCCCATTTGATTTCACCTCTCTATTTGAACCTACATATTCCCAGTATAAAGAGATTTTATGGCCAGATTTTTCCGTTCCTGTAACCAAAGCTGACAAGCTGTGGTTTGGGGAAATTGTCATGTCCCATATACTGAAACATTTATCAAGTCATTTATCATATCTCTACCATCTCTTACCTCCTCAACTGTGTCTTATAGATAGAGAGCCCTGGGAACGTGAAACTCAGTTTTGTTTTTCATTATAATTTTGATATAACAGTGAAAATCTCTGAAACATTGGTAAAAACGTCATAGCCTATTACAGAGGCTTTCGGTGATTTTCTTATTCAGTTGAGTCACATGGCCTTTGACTTTGTGTAGTGTGGGGAATAACCCAGGAAGTGAAGAAGATATTTTATAAATCACATTTTAAAATTATACCAGGATTCTTGGCATTAGAGCAACTCACTTCCTACCTTAAAATACACCACGAACCAGTTACACTGTGGTTTGTTATAGTGTATTTTCATGTATATTTATTTCTATAAAATTGTTAATTGCAGATAATCGAATAGGTCTAACTATTTTAGCAGTTAGGAACTTATTAAGGATACTAGTTTTGTCTCAGATTCACTAGGAAAAGGGAGAATCATGCTGGAATTCTACCTACGCAGAAACTACACATTCAAGAAAGTGAGAAAATCATACACAGACACCCTTCTAATTGAAACACCACTGTGCTTTGCTTGTCACCTAAAACAATAGAAATAGGCCCAAGAATTCTTTTCTGCTGTCCCCTCAAAAACAGATGCATTCACTGTCATGCTTGCTAGTGGATGTGGCCTGCCCCGGTCAGGAACCATATCACTTTGCTCATTTTCACTTTAAAGTTTCATCGAGACACATTTGGTTGGCTGACACAAAGACATACAACAACAATTTATCTGAAGTTAAGCCCCCAAAATGCAGAATATAACTTTTGCTATTATAATACACAAAGACCTGGGAAAAGAGTTTGAAAGGATGATTTTCGTGACTTCTACAATAACCAATACATCAGCTATTTCATCTATACTTTGTTTTAAATTTTGCTTGGATCTCGTATCTCACAACTCAGAAAAATACAATAGTTGCCCAACATTTTGTTTATTCTTAGGGTTAAAAATTTCTTGGCAAATCCCTGTTTTGATACTCTGTTTTCATTAAATATCTTATCTTTATTTCAATCCATATCCTAAGAGTTTCCCTTCTCTAAGTTGACATAGAATTGAATTTAAGTCTTAACCACTCCACGTATAGCCCATGTTTGTATTTTACAGATTCTTCTGGTATTTTAGTATATTGGAGGAAAATTCCGTAATTAATTTACTTAACAAAATTGTTTGTGTGTAATTAATTTAAGTTAAATTTTGCTTTGGCCACCTCTGCTATTATCAATTCCTTTAATCTAGCTCCTCTTTGCAGCTCATCTCTGATGCCATGATGCTCCACCCAATTTCTTTTTTCTAGCTTATTCCTCGCCCAACCACACCTTCAAATCTCCACTAATTTTTGCTTGCCATCATTTACTTATCTCCTTGGATAACCATAAATCATTCAAGATAAACTTAGAAGACTCCCCGCCCCAAACTTAAAACAAGATATGTTCCAAAACTAGACCATTCTTTTAAAAAATAATTATGTATCTATAGCTTAAAATGATGATATTCTTCCCAATTTACACATAATGTCTCATAGTCAAAAATAATTTAATTCAATAATTCAAAAATCACTTATTGAGTCTTTTCTATGTGTTAATAATAAAATGCTTATAGTAGAAGATAAAAAATATGAAATATAATTCCTACCCAAAAATTGCTTATAGTCTTTTCAGAGGTTTAAAATACATATGAGAACAAATAAACTTATAGGGATAGGTAACAATAATCCAAAACAATGTGGGGAGTAGAGATACTATGCACTACTAGTGTTTAATAAAATGAAAATACTAATATAAAGGTTAAAATAACAGTTTCTCATTACCAAAGAAAATACATTTACTTACTAACTTGCTCTTCCATTGTATAGTCTTTTCTGGTAAAGTATTAGTGAAGAAGGTCTTTGTTCCATTGTATAGTCATTTTCTGGTAAAGTATTAGTGAAGAAGGTTAATGTTTGATATACACAGATTGTATTTCAAAAGTAAAAGTATTTTAAAAAATAAATTAGTTGTATTTGATAATGTTTTGTTGATTCATATGCAAACACATAAACACCTACAATAAATTCTTTTTAAATGTAGAAGTGCATATTATTTAATAAAACAAGTGCTTATCACTATTCCAAAGATAAATATATTATCATGAACTGTCAAAAATTCAAGCATTTAAATTCATGTTTCTCTACATTTGGTATACTTTCTAATTTTTAAAAAGTAATTAGATTAAATAAGTAATACAGACTGTGAATCCTTACATTCTGATCATTAAAAATAGCTTATATATACAGAATTCTGTTGACTTCTTAAATGGGAAATACTTAGCTCATTTTCATGTTATAATATTTGTTCTTTAAGCTCTATAGTACACTGTTGCTTTCACATTTGTACTACTCATTGTGTCTAGCATTGAGTTTTATACATAGAGTAACTTAATACAAAAGTATTGAAATAACAGTAAACACACAGGAGAAAATAACCAGCTTTTGAGAAACGAATAAGATCACAAAGCTGATCCTTTTACATGTGTTTCATTTGCTGGTCATCTCCATTATTATAATCGACCCTAATGGATCATGGTATAAACCTGCTCTTTCTAAAGCACCAGGGGACACCTGATGAATTTTTCACCGAGGCGTCTTTAACCTTTTATTTTCTGAATTCCTCATGCCAGTTCTCAGTGTCATTCAATGGCTTATCTCTATGGATCGTTTTTTAAATGTTAAGGTTCTTCATGTTTCTGCCTTTGGTCTTTTTATCTTTTTATTCTACATGTTCTTTCTTGACAGTCTTGGTTATCAGAAATGATTATCTGTATCTATATCTTCTGTTCAAATAATTGTCCTAAGTGCCAAAATTTTAAGTAGTAAACACTTAGTGAACTTTATATCTGTGTGTCCATCATAAATATCAGCATTATCATTTTCAAAACTAAAGTATACCTTTCCGCCCCATCATCACTCAGCATCAGAATAAACACATAATTAATCTTTGTCTTCACACTTACCCAACATCTACAATTCATTAAGCCCTGCACATCTTATCACCTAAAAACTGCTTGAACATTTTCCCTTATCTCTGTTCCCCCAGCTAGTATCTTTGTAATATCTTTCCTTATCTATTGTTGTCACTGAATATTCTTTCTAAAGCATTACTATTTTTATTGTTGTTATTATTACTTTTAAAACATCATTCTTTCTAAAAGTATTTGCTTCTAAAAAGATTCTTCTTAAAGTATAATAATACCATTTTCATAATTTTAATTCTTTAATGGTTTTATGAAATTACAAAGAAAATATACAGCAGTATCAGGAATAAAACATACCCTGACCTCACCATTTTCTCTCCTGATCTCTTCTTAACATAGAATACAAAATTATTCCTGATTGGTATTTCCCACCTTGTAACCATCCCTTTACACCTGCTTCAATGCACTATTTTCTGTTTTTGAAAACTTGTGAACCCAAACTAAGCTCAAATATTCTCTTCCATTTAATTTTCCATTAATATTTTTCTTCTCTCTTTTGAAATCTGGCACATAATTTTTCACTCTGTTTATTTTGTCTGCATGCTCATCTTCTAATATTATTAGACTTTTCTATTTCCATGATTCTTAGTGCTCTGCATAGTTTTTTTTATAGAATATATTCACATTAATTACAATTGTATAAGTTTTATATAATTACAAATATATCCTTTCATTACTTGAGTCAACTTAAAGACAGAATAAATTCTCCTTATATATTTCAATCATCAACTCATAGGTTACTTGAAACATTAAGGAATTTGCTATTATTTTTGGAATAAATAAATTTATTCACCAGAATAATGTTTGGTATAAAGCTTATTTTTTTTTACTCTTGCCTTCCAGGAAATGACACCTTCTTGTTTGCAGTATGAAATCACCCATGAAAGCTTCTGGCCCCACCTTTTCATTTCCTTTGTGACCCTGATAAATTAAGCATCTGCCTCTCACTTGCTGTCTCAAGTTGTCTCTTTCAACCAAATATTTACCTTATGTACAGAAATATACTCTTAAGCACCAATTATTAAAACAACTCAAACTATGTAAGATATTAGACTCTGTTGCTCTCATCCCTTCTCATTTCTCTCTTCTTCCTGCCAAGTTTCTTGTAAAAGGAACCAAATTTTTGCTTTCTATTATTCCTTTCAATCTCTCAGGCATCCAAGCTGCTGAGCACAGCTCAGGAAATTTGTGCAATCTTACAGACTAGTGCCACTGGAAATTTATGGCTTGCAGGCTCAGCTGGGCCCTACAGCAGCTCAGCCAACCTTCTCCTTCCACTTAGTGAGGTCCCCACAGTAATTCACCTCTGCAGCCATTCCTATTCTTCATACCTTTTCACTAGCCCTTCTCCCAATACCTCCTTATAGTCTTCTTTAATGTAAGCGTAGGGCTGTAGTAGTTATTAAACTTGAAAACTTCAGTTTTCTCCCCATCATATACATCCTCTTGACCTTCTAGTTTTAGCTTCATTTATTTTTACCTCCTTTGCTTGTTCCGAGTATGGTCCAAAAATCAATATGCAGGTTAGTATTATTATTATTATTATTTTAATTATATTACCTTCTGGTTTCTGAAAACTCAACACTGTTAAGAGTATAGTATTTGAGACACTTACTAGATGTGTTTCATTGGACAAAGTAATCAACCTCTTCAAGCTTCACTTTGTTTAGATGTAAAATGGGATAATGTGTATTTCATAGAGTGTTAAATAAGATAATGTTTGCAGAATTATTAGCTTAGAACTTGTCATGCATTGAGTACTCAATCACTCCCAAACTGAACATTATCTTATTGTCATTTATTGAATAACTAATATATGTCAGGCACAATTCTAAAAAATGTTAGGAAAAAAGTATTGGGCGAATCCAATTCTTTTTCTTTTTTTTCATGACACATTGTTGTCGAAAATTTTACATAAAAATAATACATAATTAAGGAAGGATGGGTTCTATAAGAGAAACAAAAAAAATGGAAAAAAAAAAGTATGCCATTTTTCTTTAGTCACTGTCTTATTTGAAAATGTCACTTCTTCCTAAGCTCTCCTTAGTAGGTTGCAGAATCATGGAGAGACTTTATTCCGGAATGTTTCTCAATATTGGTTTATTCTGCTCATTCCCACTCTGAGCACACTGATTCTCTCTTCATTGCTCCCGAGGGAGACCTTGGCAATGATCTCCCTCGAGATTGCTCACTTTCACCAGGGTCCCATTTTAGAACAACCCATAACATTCTGTTAGATTGAGATTCCCAAAGCCCAGTTCAAATTTCATAACATTTCTGTTAAAAAATACATTTCAAAGGTTCCCAATTACCCAGTCACTCTCAGCCTAGCATCCAGGATGCTCCACAGTATTTCCTTCTTTTCAGTCATTTATACCTTCAGGCCCTGTGTACTCCCCCATCCCACCCCACTTAGCTCTTTTTCCAACTCCCCTCCTCATCTCTCACTTCTTTTGACCCCTAGTTTTATGTTATTTCTTTACCTTCTGTTGCCTTTTTCCTCTGCGTATAATTTTTTTTTTTATTCTCTTTGATAAGAATTGTTGCAAATGTCATGTTTTTTACAGGATCTTTCTGTTGTCCCAGAGGAAGTCTGATTTCACTTTTGAATACTTGTTGCTCTTTGATCTACTGATAAAGAAGGCATTAATCACACTCCCTTGTATTTTGCTTACTTGAGCACTCCTTATCTACCCACCACTTTGCAGCTCCTGGAAGACTGACTAATTCTACTGCAGTTCACTGAAAACAGCAAAAACACAAAGAAGCCTTTTTCTCTTCTTGATTACTTTTTTATTATTGGGAGTCCAAGGCCTGATATAAAGAGTTGCTCAACAAATATTTGCTGAACTGAGTCAACTAAGTCAAGGAAGTTTGCCTCTAATAAGTGTTAGAACACTTTATAATTTAGACTTTAATTGAGTGTGACTCCATAACCATACAAACCTTATGGCCTTTTCAGTCTTTATTTACAAGACGCTTTAGCACATGTTACAAACTTTTATTTGTATTATGTAACGTTAAAGGTTGGAACTACAATGACTACTGCCTGGAATTTAATTCCAACTGGAAATTGAGGTGTAGTGAAACATTCTTATACAATTTACTTTAATGAGCACGGTAATGTATTATTACAAAGAAGAATAACACAAGGTTGGTTGACCAAGTGTTGCTAAAATGAAAGAAGCAACCACCTCCTAATTAGAAATTAAGTGAGACTGCATTTCTAGAATTTGCTGAGTGTTGGGAGACATCATCATGGAGAGGATGCAGGGTGACCCTTGAGTTGCACCCAGGCAATCGGAGGCTCCTCACCTCTCCCCTGTCCTTGGAATGTGCATTCTGCCCACCTTTCTCCCAGTGGGAGTTCGCGGCTTTGAGAAAGCAAGTGTTGTTGAGACTATCTGGACATTACATGTGACTGAACTCTTAACACCTCTTAATAAACTTCTAAGATTCTGGTGGGTAGGTGGGGCAATCTACTAATTTTGCTGTGATCAAGACAAACCTCTTTTTTATTAATCCTGACACCTACCAATTTGGAGTGGTATAACTCTTCTACCTCTCCTTGCCCTCTGAGAGAAGCAACACCGAGTTGACCCCAAATGTGTGTGTGTGTGCCTGTGTGTGCGTGTATGTGTGTTTCCCTGAAGTATGTGGAGAATGAAAAACTAGTTTGGTCTTTAATAGTTTGCTTTTTTTTTTTTTTAATGCAGTTACTGCAGTTGAGCAGTGAACATGTCACTTTAAGAAGAAAATCTTTTTAACCTCGCAGGGACAAATCAGGTGTGAAATGCTCTATGTGATACATTCAGAGGGATCCTTTTGTAGATTTATGCTTTAAAATTGAAAAACATTTTATACACTGAAGTCTGACTCAGGCTGTGGTTTAAAAATATCTACAAACATCATCCCCTTTTCCTCCTCAGAAACAAAAATGTAAATCACTATTTTTCGAGGATAGAATGAGTAACTTCTAACATTAGTCATTATAATAGGATATTCTTTAATTGATACAAGCCATATGGACTACTGAAGGCATTGTTGTTTCTAGCAAAAATCTTTGTCAGTGTTTGCAAGTTTACTTCTGATTTTTACTTATATATTTGAATTAGAGAGATTTCATCACACATGCAACTCTGTAGTAATTTTTAATTGATGATGGATAGGAGGTACAGGTGTGTAATTATTAATATCAGCTGGATGAGAAGGGGTACATTTTTAAAATACAAAAATTCAATAACGCTAAGCTTGTTCTGAGACCCTGCTCTCTCAAACCCTATCTCCAGGGGAGATAAAATAATAAAAATACTTGGCTAAACTGCTGGCAAAACTCTTATTGTTTGTACTACTCTTGGAAAAGACTCTTGGGACGAGCAGTGGAATCCTTGCTATTGATTGGCTGGTTAAATAGAGGACTATTCAGACAGGCTAGATTGATTATACAGCAGCAGCAGGAGCTGAGACCGGCAGGGTGAAAAGCAGAGAGAGAGAGAGAGAGAGAGAGGGGGGAACGTACGGTTGGGAGGGAGGCAGTACATCGCTGTGTGACTGCAGGTGCTCATTATCCTGCTACGCAGCTTCCTCAGTCAACAACTTACTGAGGTGCCTTTTCTTTTGCAAGACGATGTCAGCTCCAAGCCCCAGCAAGAAATAACAGACTTCACCTTGGAATAGTTCATCTCACTCCTGCATCATTAAAGAGGATTTTGAAAGGAAACAAAAATCAAGTCCTCCGTCCAGTCTCACTTTGTTCCAGAATTGAACAGAAACAGTTTCATGCTCCAGGTAAGGAGATTAAATTTTTTTATCTCTGGATTCCTTCTTAGTCATTTATAGTGAAATACATCATAGCTTTGCATCATTTAAAAACTGAGTTGGCAGCGATGTAGTAAATGCAGTGCAATACACAGGCATGTGGATTTAGAAATGTGTTGTTGATTCATGCTTATATATAGTTAGTATTTTATCTCCATATATATATATATTTGTTTTACTTTATAAGACCACTTGATTATAAGTTTATATAGCAAATACTCTATATGAAGAAAATAAAGTCCACATTAAAAAGAGCATTTTTGGTGACAATATTAAAAAATGTATTGTTCTTAGCTCTTAAGCAACTTTGAGAAATAATAGCATATCACGAAAAGGCCATTACTACATTAATTGTCTACTATATTTCATGCAGACATAGATACTACTATGTGCTTTTAAGTGATTGTCAGCGATTAATATTTTTCTAAATCTGTCTTAACTTTTTAACATAGGCGCGTTATATCTTAAATAATGTGACATTAGACTTCCATCTTCCTAGGACTAAGTTACTGGTGGCTAGCATTTGGTTTTAAGAAAGTATTGAGCTAAGGCAAAGAAATATGATTGGAGATGTTTAGCTATTCTAGAGTTCATATCTAGAGCTGCAGTTCCGTTAATTAATATTTTAAGTGTCAGTGATGGTACATGCTGGTAAAATAGAAAGTTTGCACCTATTAAATTATCTGCTGAGAAATTTTTATTTTTATTTGCTTATTTTATTTTTTGGAGGGAAGGGATAGAATGGAATTGGAATAATGAGTTGGGCAATGCAGTACCGATGTAGTTGATTGACCTTAGATTTATGAATCACAATTGTCAGTTGCTAAAGAGAAAATATTGTGATAATCAGACATAAAGAATTTATTTTATCCTTACTGGAACTAAAATAGGTTGTGACATGCTTAACATGTATTTGCTTTTGGATAAACGAAGAGGGATATTTTATCCTAAGAGCTGCTCTGATTGTCCTTTTGAGTGAAGTCCCTGAGTCACTCTTCTAACCAAAGATCAAACTGCCATCTGTGATATGTTGGAGAAACTTTTAAATATGTTGTTCAATGTTTCAAATGAGAACATGATTGCTAACACCCTTGGGAGCCGATATAGCTGTAGTTAGGAATATTACATACTCTGAATTGTTGTATTTCTGTGCATGTGTTTCACCCTTGGTTATATTTCAAACATAACTACATGTTTAAAGAACTCAATTTTTCATAACATCCGTTTTTTTCCAAATGTGAATAATGTTTTAATGTTTCATAATAATATAAATATTATAGTTGCCTAGATATTTCCTTTTATAATAGCCATACCAAAAAGAATAATTATATTGTTAGAACATTTTAAAGTACAATTTGTCTGAAGGAATATAAATGTGTATTAGAGAACATTGATTTTTTTGTCTTTGAATTGAGTAGTCTAAAGAAATAATTTATGTACATCACTTTTGAGTATTTTGTTTGAGAAACTAATGCTAAACTAATGAAGGGGCAGGTAATATAAATCATACATTTATGTGTATAGTAACAATATTATATATAAAATCTATACACAGCAAATCTATTTAATCTGATATAATTGATAAGCATATATTATATTAATTATGCTAATTTTTGTGAAACTTATCCAAAACTGTGTTTTTAAACTTTCATTTTATTGTTTGTGCAAACAATCTGACATATTTGATTCAAAGGATATAATTAAGGTTTAACTAATTAAAATTCCATAATTTTTGTTGCAGCAAACTTGTGTCTAATCTATTTATACGGTACAGTTTTCTTATAACATTTATGGTTTATATGAGATATATACATTAGAGAAAATTAATTTCTGTTATGTTATAAGTTTTTTATGAGACCTAATATTTTATCTTGTGTAGATATAAACATCCATACTTAATTTTTTCTATGTATAGGCATTTTTAAAAATTATTTTAAAAATAATTTCTTAGACTATGTGTTTCTGGCACTTAGCCATTCTCTTTTGCTTACCCTCAACATTACTTTGATTCTCTGTTGTTCCCTTACAAAGTCTGTAATTCCTATGAGAGATTTGATTTTTTATTTTCTTAGTAGGAAAATGGTCTCATTATTGGAAAAAATCAAGATCTTTAAATAACACCTGGCACTTAAAAGCTATGTAATTAACATAGCTCTTACATTCTAGATCTGTACTCCTCTGCAAACATAATCTAAGACAAATGTCCTAGCACTCACGTACATAAGCATCAGTCTGAGTCGGAATTCTAGCCGCTTAGTCAATTCAAGAAGAAATTTTTACTTTTCTTAACTTTATTGAGAGGGGTCTGTTCTTTTATTCAGCCTTTCGTTCACTCCCACAGTATCAGACGTCTGTCCTGATCACCCATTTTAGCTATAGTGAATCAACAAGAATTGAGAAAGTACACTCTCTTCTGTTTTTATAGATATCTGAACCATTAGGGGGCTCTTTCTTCCTGTGCTATACTCAGAAAACCACTGAGAAAGGTTATCCTGCTTTCTAAAAGTATTTCCCCTGTTTTTACAATGTGAGTACTGTTTGAAGTAGCTTTCTCTACTTCCCACAAAAAGAAACATTTCAGATCTCCAAGAAGTCTTTATTATTTTTTTCGAGGTGGCCGCCTTTTAATTTTAATTTTTTAAAGATTTTTATTGAAATAAAGCTGACATACAATTTTGTATTAGTTTCAGGTGTCAAGAAGTCTTTATTTTTATAGAAAGATGAATTTATTCTATGCTTTCTAAATTTAGCTTCTTTATAAACTGTGTATATAAAACGATTACTTTTTGAAAATAACAATGGCTAGAAATATTAAAATGACTGATTTTAGGCAAATTTTAGAGATTATATGTTATGCAACTAGCATCATAAGAAATATTAAAATAAAGAAAAAATTCAGCTGAAAGGAAAAAAAAATCCTTTACAATCGTCTGCAAATAAATATCTATGAACAGCATGTTGAGAATGGATGACTCTGAGCTTACATGCAATTTGTTTTCAGGAGAGAACAGCAGGCAGGTAAAAGAGAATATTATCTGTTTTCAACGAAACGAGACATGGAAGAATTGAAAACGATAGGATAATTTCTCTATCCATACACATGTACAAAATATATTTTTAAATTCCAATTTTTTTTCTTTTAACACAATCTATGAAGTTTTCATAAATATACACAGAGGTGATGCCAGGGCTGATTATGATGGGGAGGGGTGTCCTGAATCTCTTTTGATAGCCTTGCATATCGAATGCTGCTGTAGCCTTTTTAAATAAAAGGAACCACATTCCTACCATCTCCACAGCAGCTAAAGATGTTCCCTGACTGTGGGACTCGTTTAGGGATTAGTTGACAGTCAGTAATGGCCCAATGCAAAAGCAATCCATTTAGTGGGCCTAGGATTTTCATGAAGTGATGCCAGCTCCATGGGATGAGAAAGAAGTGACACCTTCTGAGAGAAAGTTATCTGGGGAAGTGAGAGAAGGGGACAGATTCTGAACAATGAATCATGGAATTCTAACATTTTATTGAATGGATCATGGACTTATCAGGGTAGAAGAATGGTTGCTTAAATAAAATGGGAGATGGAAATAGTACATGCTGTTTGGAAAGTAAAGATATGTTTTCTTATTGGTTTGAAAATTTGCGTACCTTGACAGGACTGAATATTGAGCACAATTAGTATAACATATATATATATAGTTGTGTGGGGATCGTTCCAAGTCTATCAGAGATAGGGAGGTGTGTACTCCAATGCAGGTCTTTCAACAAAATTAAGTTTTGGTAATATAAATTATTGAATAATAACATATGAGTGGGAGTAGCAATGCTACAAATTTGATTTAATCTATATGTCAATATTTTAAGAACTCTAAATTCTTTCTAAAAAGAGATTATTGTTTTATGTTAAAATAACAAAGCACTGGAGATGGAGAAAGTAGCTAAAACAGAAAATAAAAAAATGAAAATGCAGTGATTGTACATAAACTTTTATGTTGCAAAATTTTTCCCAGAACCAAGACATAAACATAACAATGTAAGTTAAATATTCATGTTCTCTATATAATGATAAAGAAGTGGAAATACAACTGACCTGCAGCGTTTCTTAGGTCACTGAGATATGATTGTGCTAATAGATTTTCAGAGGAAACATTATAGCTCATTCCCATTGAGTTTGGTTGAATGGATCGAGATAGAGGATGCTAACAACTAGAAAGCACAAATATATCTATATTTATTGTGGTTGTCACTATTACCTGTGAACTGAGTTGCACTTTCTATAAAATCACTCCTAGGCATGTTGGTCTTTGTGAAACTATGTGTGTATATGGTTGAGTGAGAATATGTGTGTATATGTGGGTATAGATGTTTTTACGGAGTTTGAATAACATGAAAATGTGAAAGTCACTTTTACCGCGTGACATGATTTGTGTTCTATAGCTTCCATTTCCTACTTAATAAATTATCCTCACTGTATGCAATAACTCCCCTCCCAACCAATACATACATAACACAGACATTATGATTATCTCTAGTTATTTACATTAGGATTATTTTAGATAGGACCCTAGATTGGTCCATATTATGCTGCTTCTAATGGACATTGTTTCCTGTCCTTTAGAACTGTGTCTCGAGTCATGTACCTGAATCCTTAAACCTTATTATTTACTGGATTCTATTTTATAAATGAGAAGACTATGACACACAGTTACTGACACTAATGGAATATATTGTATTAGACCAATATATACATTTTATTAATCATAGGCTGAATAAGATAAAAGTAGAAATAAGAATGAGTGTTAATACTTGGCTATTAGATATAAAATGCCATGTGTCTCATTGCATCTTTTCTCAACCATGCTGGGCAGAAATAAAGTGGGAGAAGATCCAGCAGTGAACCTTATGCATAACAAATAACATTTTAGAGCAGGCATGGAAAATAGGTTTTGAACATCTATGACATATGCATTTTTTAAATAAATAATTTAAAATTTTAGATCAGTTTTAAGTTTACTGAAAAATAAGAGGAAATATTCTCCCTCACCTCCATATTCTCCACCCTGCCAGTTGCCCCTATCATTAACATCTTGCATTAGTGTGGTAGAATTCTTATGATAGATAAGCTATTGTTGATAAATTATTGTTAACTAACATCAACAGTTTACATTAGAGTTCACTCCTTGTATATTATATGTGCTCTGATAAATGTATAAATGACATATATTCACCACTATAGTTAAATGCAGAATAGTATCACTACCTTAAAATCTCCCTGTGCTCCATTTGAATAGATTTTCCTTTTTTTAATTTATTTACTTTTTATTTTTATTATGGTGACATTGGTTAATGAAATCCAGTAAGTTTCAGGTATATAATTCAACAGTAAGGCATATATATACATTGCATTGTGTGTTTACTGCCCATAGTTATATTTCTTTCTGTCACCACATATTTGACCCCCTTTACCCTATCTATCTCCCCCCTCCCTCTCCCCCCTCCCCTCTGGTAACCACTAGTCCATTGTCCATGTCCATGAGTCTCTGTTTGTTTGTCCTATTCATTTGTTGCTTTTAAGTTTATATCCCACATATAAGTGATGTGATTTTCCACTTCCTCTGTCTGGCTTATTTCACTTAGCATGATTATCTTGAGGTCCATCCAGGTTGTCACAAATGGCAGTATTTCATCTCTTCTTATGGTTGAGTAATATTCCATTGTATATATGTATCACAACTTCTTTAGTTAATCATCTATCATAGGACACTTCAGTTGCTTCCATGTCCTGGCCACCGTGAATAATGCTGCTATGAACATCAGTGTGCAAATATCTTTTCAGGTATGGGTTTTCAATTCTCTGGGGTAAATACCCAGTAAAGGGATTGCTGGATCATATGGTAGATCAATTCTTAGTTTTTTGAGGAAACTCCATACTGTTTTCTATAGTGTCTGTACCAATTTGCAATCCTACCAGCAGTGTATGAGGTTTCCTTTTTCTCCACATCCTTTTTGAACACTTGTTATCACTTGTCCTGTTGATAACAACTATTCTAAGAGGTGTGTGGCGGTATCTCATTGTGGTTTTGATTTGCATTTCTCTAATAGCTAGCAATGTTACGCATCTTTTTATATGTTTGTTGGCCATTTGTATGTCTTCTGGGGAGAAGTGTCTTTTCAGGCCATTTTTTAATTGGATCACTTTTTTTTTCTTTTCCTTCCTCTCTCTCTGAACCTCTGATTTTTTTTACTGTCTCATTAGTTTTGCCTTTACATGAATGTGATATAGTACGAATCATACAGTATGCAGTCTTTTCAGAATTGCTTTTCTCACTTAGCAATATACATTTAAAGATTCTCTATTTCTTTTGGGTGTTTGATATCTCATTTGTTTTTAGTGCTGAGTAGTATTCCATTGTACAGACTGACCACAATCTGCTTATTCATTTATCTACCAAGGGACATCTTAGTTGCTTCCAAATTTTGGAAATTATAAATAAAGCTGCTGTAAACATCGATGTGCAGGTTTTTGTGAGGGCATAAGTTTTTAATTCATATAGATAAATACCAATGGATGTGATTGCTTATTCATGTCGTAAGAGTGCATTTTGTAAGAAATGCCAAACTGTCTCCCAAATTGGCTGTAGCATTTTTCAACCCCACCAGTAGTGAATGAGAGTTCATGTTTCTCCACATCCTCAGCAGAGTTTGGTGTTGTCAGTGTTTTGGATTTTAGCCATTTTAACAGGTGTGCAGTATATCTTATTTTTGATATGTACATTTGATTGGTAATAGCTGTTTATGCCATACTGAGAATAATTTAAAGGCACGTCATAGATCCTAAGAAACATGTCTATAATCAAAGGGCAATGTCGTCTTGCCCAATTGTTTTTTTTTTTTCTCTTTACAGGACAGGATGTGTATGAGGAGCAAGATAGTTCATTAACTGTAACATACATTTGCTATTCATAATTTAGGGCTCCGGTGAAATGAATATATAAATTAGAGCAATCAAATAATTCTATCTCACATATTTTAATTATCAAGTATTAACATTAATCTTCTATTTTTAAAGACTGAATTAAGGGACATAATATATTCAGTTACATATTATACTTTCTAAGCATATTTCCCTGGTGGACAAAAATATCTGCCTTTCTATTGCTTATCAGAGAAAATCTAAAATCCTCAAGAAGATTGAGATTCTTCAGAATCTGGACTTGACCAGAGTTTCTGACATTGCTGATTACTCTTAGCTCAAGCTAAGCTGTTTTCTATCACCCAAAATGCTTTCTCTCAGATCTCAACTTTTGCTTATGATAATTTTTCTGATTTGATTGGTCTTTATCTTCTCTACTAATTCAAATATTACCATTTTTTTACAAATCATTATTGAGAATTCCCCTGCTTTTAATCACTTAAGGACTTGCACAGTTAACTAAACATTTAGCATGTCATTATTACATCCTTCTATTCAAACCATGTAATTCGAAAAGGTAAAGAAAAATTTTAGCATTTATTTTTTTTAGTCCTCAAAGTACAATGTTAATGGTGCTTATTAATGACTATTAGTTGAATGAATAAATCAAAACATTGGTTTTTATTAGTATAAAATATGTAAGTGATTTTCGAAAATTTTGTCATATTCAAATTTCCTTTCCTTTCCCTGTCCCATTACTTTTCATTTAAAAGAGTGGCAATTGAGTTGGTGAAAGGTCTTGTATTCTAATCCTGACATGAAGTGTAGGTATTTAAACAGCTTATAGCCATGCCACTTAAGCTGTGCATCTGCTTTCCTGTCTACTCAATGGAACAACGTGCAGTTGTGTTGTGGTCGGTAAGCTAATTATCTATCTATCTATCTATCATCTATCTATGTATCTATCATCTATCTATCTATCATCTATCTGTCATCTATCTATCTGTCTATCATCTATCTAATTATCATCTATCTATATTTCGAAGATAGTGCTATAGATGAGTACAGGGTCATTATGCAGTGCATATTATTAAATATTCCTTAGAAAACAAAATTTAAAGTATTTGGTGAAAGCACTTTCAGGCAGAAAGTACAAGGTGGAGGTTTGTTTATTCTCCCTTTCGGGACATTGGCTTGAATTTAAAAAAAGGTTGAAATAAGAGCCAAAGGATTGAACTATTTTGCAAACAAGCTAATTAAATTTGGAAAGTCTCTTGAAACAAAGCACAGAGGTGTATCTGAAGCTTAAATAAAACCTCCAATGTCTGAAGATATTTAGAGGTCCTGTAAAAGAACAGGTAGGAAAAGCATTTAAAATGCCATTGTGTTTTCTCTCACTGTCTCCTTCTCGGTGTATGGGTATGAGTATTGGCATGTTTATTCCTTGTAAATTGACTTACATACTGAAATGCCCTTTCTTGACATTAATTTAATAATTTATATGTGCTTTTAATATTCCTTTTTTATAAAGTTTAGTTCTTGGCTGGTAGAAGTACCCAGGGTATAATTTCTACCATCTAGTTATTGAATGCTTCTGTCATAAATCAATATAACTTTAACTTCTTGGCTGGAACTAGAGAACTGACCAGGTCATTGCCAAGAATGCTGCTTGATAAACTGTTTTTTAAATCTGCTGAGGACAGAACACTTTGACCCATAGGAGAAAAATTATCACTGAGAACATTAGAAGTTTTCCAAAATAAATCTCCGTAGCCCAATTTTGAAATTTATTTGATAGAAGTAAAAAGAGAATGGAGAGTTGAATGTCAAATCCATGTCCTTCTGTCTCTGAAGAATATTTTATGCACACTATGTTGTATTCCCTCTAAAACCTTAGAGAAGGTTTTTTGGTGGTGGTGGTAGTTTTTTGTTTGTTTGTTTTGTTTAACATTTGTTAGCCTGTTTCAGTCACTTTATGATGAAGAAATAATGATATTTATTTTACAGAGATGATTCTAGGGTTTAATGAGCTCATACAGGTAAAAACGTTAGAAGAGTGACGTAAAAACAGGCATAAAAAAAAAAAGCTGGGTGATATTTACATTAAATACTTCTGAATCCACAGTGCTGGAAAAACTCATCTAACATATCTTCTTACTAGCATTCCTTCAGTCATTCAAGAAATGTTTGCCAGGTAGCTAACAAGTATGACATTTTATTCTTAATTACTTGAGTGGCTTCAAAGATGAATAAAGAACAGATAAGGGCTTCTCGATCTAGAAGACAAGGAATAAAATCGTGTCACTAATTAAACTATTGTTTCTTAACTGCAAACATGCTCCTCCATTCTCCAGCATGGAAGTAGAGGCTTTTAAAACACTATTTCTCCTTTCCAACTTGCCCCCTGTTGGGTTCTGACAAGGAAGTAATAGAGGGAGGTGGACGGCAGGAGGATGGAAAAAGGCCTTTTCCTTTCCTTTTTGCTTGCTGCTTTGGTCAGTAGTCTTCAACTTAGCAGCAGCAGTCGACTGAACTGGCATTCGCTTCCTGGCTTCAGCTTGTTATAATACTCACAGGACCAGCCTTGCCTTGCCCCATCACTGCTTATAGCACCAGGCAAGCTGTGCCCTGGGCCAGGGGCCTCCTTCTCTTCCTTTTAGGTTTGTATATCCTTAACAAGTAGCTGTCATTGACAAAATATTTCCAAGTGCTTTGTTTAAGAAAAAAAGGTAGAAAAACACTTCAAGACAGGGAGTGTAAATTAAATGTTTGTTCATGCCATTTTTTTAAAAAAACCATTTATTTGAATATAAAAGATTATAGGAAAAGAACCAGGACATTCTTTGCTCTCCCAACCTTAAGGATAATAACTGCTTCCAGCATTTCCTATCTTTTTCTTACCTCACTGCTTGGTGTGCGCTTAGTCTTCTGAGATGTATATTCAACTTTTTGTTAAAATAACTGTTGCGGTTATGTTTTCCTGGCTCACTACTGACGGAATAAAGAGAGGATACTTAACGTTGATACTGGAGGAGTTGATGTCAGAAAAGGAGTGGGATACTAATGTTGGGTCCAGGGAATTGATTTGGTCATGTCTTTGTCCACGAGTCCAGTATTAAAATATTTGTTGATGGTCGAGATTTGTTAATGGTAGTAATCGATAGCACACAGTGGCCTCCCAATTAATCAAGTGACCAGCCATGTTTACTTGTGATGAAGAGCCTACTGAAGCAAAGCTCCAGAAGCCAAGCCCTGACTGTTTACTATTTGTTTGTAATGGTGATAACAAGATTATAAGATAAAGTAATTGTTTTAACTGAACTTAAGAGTTTACAGATAAACAAAACAAACATTCCACACACAAAAGCTCCCTGACTTTAAGCTGTTATGTCAAATCATTGCAAGAAGATCAGAAAGTTTCTAAGGCCATCTGAATGGGATTGGTTTATACTGAGAAACTTGAAACCCTGCATTTCTGTAAACCTCTCTCATCAGCAGATCATCCTTCCTCTGTCTAAGGAGACTAGCCTTCTCTTGCTTGAAGATCCTGTAATAACTCACCTGATGGACTTGCCCAGCTGAGGTTGTCCATTTTCCTCAAGACTCACCCCACCCACCCCCTTATTATTTCCTGACTATGATTAGAGTCAGATCTCTTCTAGAGTTCAACATGCTCTAGAAGAATACATATAAAATCTGATGTAAGAAGAAGTAATTTATACTTCAAAATAATTACAAGATTTTGCTAATTGATATCAGCAAAAACTGGGGAATATGTAAAGTATTGGATTCAAAGAGAATTAGACAATGGATGCCAAAATATAATAATAAGTTGGGCTGAATTTATTAATATAGGCATATCTGACAGAAAATCTATATTTAATAGATTTGATTGCACATCTGAAAGTAGCAACTGAGTTCATTTGGTGGGTTGACTGAAATGTGTATATTCAACAGTGAGCTATATTCAAAGAGGCCGAAATGCCATAACTTATTTATCATGACATAGAAGAAAGAATAGAAAGGCTTACTACAGCAGTAAGAATGTTTTAGAAGGTTTTTCATGTGCAAACTGCCTCTGCATTATGTGCAAACTGTCTTCCACTTCACTCCCACCTAAAGGACTCAGGATACTCTCTTCATGAAAGTACTGAGAAATGAATAGGAGGTGAGAGTACCAGACCTTTCCAGTACTACTTGAAATGTTTGTGGTGCTATCCACAGCAGTTCAGACATGGTGGTGGCGGATGTCGCCATTGAGCTGAATTCCCTGATGTCACTGTATCAGGTGGGGAGATTCCAGAGTAATAGAAGCCAAGTAGATAACTGCCAAGGCTAAGATGATACACCAAAGAAATAGCACAAATGGATTACTAATCAGGATGTTTTTACTTGCAGGGATCTTTGCTGTTAGCTAATTGATCACGCTGTTCCTACTAAAATTTTACTCAATATATGCAGCAACAAAAAGAACACATTTAATGTCTGTGACTAGAAACATAACTTGAATTTTCAATATGGAGAGTCACGACCTCTCATCCAGTTCCCAAAACGAGGCTAGTTCACTTATCAAGAACAGCTTGATTGACAGGGATGGTGAGTCCCCTTGAGTAAAGACCAGCCACACTGCATCAGGTATACCCTGTAATTTTTTTCTCCACACCTTTTTCAAAGGAATCTGCAGTCACTAGGGTGACCATACATGGAGTTGAAGAAAATATCAATCCCTGAAAAATTACTCATGGGTTCTGAAGTGATGCTAATTTCTGGTGACTCAAAATATATGGTAACTTTACCAAAGTAGGAGATTATGGTGATATATGCCGTTTCTGTTAACCCTCTGTGGTTCTGTCCCAAATTCCTGAAAGTATTTTTAATATAAAAATTAATTGGCTAATGGCAACATTCTTGCTTTAGATTTCTGACCCTTAATGTGCAGATAGCATGGAGGCAAGAGCCAAGTGAAAGTTTTGGATAAATTTTCCCCTCCAGAATGCAAAATGGCAAACATAATATAGCATATAATAATTGTTACATATGTATAAATATAAATGCAAGATGCTTTGTAATGCAAAAGACAATAAAGAAATCAGTTACTTTTTTTTGTTGTTCAAGCTATAAAGGGACCCTAGACAGTTTCATATTTGTGTTGTCTCTAAATAATGAGAAGCTTGTGCTAAATAATTATGGGAAGAAATAGGATTTTCAGAATGACCATGTAGGTTTGGGAAAAGTGCATGTAACCTAGCATAGCGGGATGTAGGGTCTCTATGAGAACTAAAATCCTTGGAGAAATAGGCGGGCAAACAGATTAATGCATATATTATATATTATGCTAAGGAACATAAACCTTTTGAATGATAAGCCTTTAAATGTTTTTAATCTATTAGGTTAATGATCTGATTTTCTCAGTATACGAATAGTTATCTTAAACATTAAATAATAATAGGATATTATTATTTTCTATTAATAATAGAATACATGTGCTCTAGGTTCTTTCTATAATTGGAGAGTGTGGAGCAAATATATTAGAAATAGGCTTCTCTATTAACTCTCTCATTTTAAATTTTAGCCAAGTTAGGTTACAATTTCATTTTGTTTCGGTTAATAACAAGAGTTTGAGGGGCTCTGTTGGGACCTCTACTATACTAGATCTAATATAAATAAATGAGTTGCCTATAGCAATAGAACTTTCTCAGCATCCCAGTTAGCATTTTATGCATACTAAGCATACTTTAGATCTGTCACAACCAGCTGTCCAATTTCAGCTTGTGACTGTGTATCCAAACTGAGCAACAAAAGATTTTCAAACCCAGTGAACACTAATTACAAAAATATTCCCTATCATTTAAGTATTTTTTTCTTTTGATTTTATTTATTTATTAGAAAAACAAGTTGAACTTAGCATCAATAATTGAACGGAGGAATATTGAAGATACATTATATACAGAAAGTATAAAAGAGCATATCCTGTTAAAGATCAAAACAGGGCTCCAAATACTTATTAAACAAGGAAAAGTCATGTGCCTAGAACTTTTTAAATTGTGCATTTTAGACTGTTAATTGTGTTTCAATGATACCTTCATGTATGTACTCTTACAAACATAATGTGAGGAGAAACTTCCTATTGACACCAATATGCTTTTACCCACTTCACCCTGACCCGTATTTTTTGGCTGTATATTAGAAAAAAATATATGTATATATATTTTTTACATATCATTATATACCATTAGTATAAAACTTAGCGTAAGAGACACATGCAGTTGTCTCTTGTGCTGTTTTATACTAATGATCAACTCAGTGTGAAATCAGACCTTGCTGCTTTTGAAGTTAGGTTTTT
>NW_006432227.1:8149087-8159477 GCF_000325575.1 Pteropus alecto
GTGTTTTAGGAGAGTAAGTTAGTAGATTATGATAAAAACTTGCTACTCAAAGTATGATATATGTACCAGTAGAATTGACATTAACTAGGATCTTGTTAGAAATGGTAGAAATACTCTGGAGTTTACCAAATTAGTACCTGCATTTTAACAATATTCCCAGGTGATTAATAGGCACATTAAAATGGAAAAGTACTAAACAAAATTAGTTTTTCTATGATTTAAACCTAATTTTATTATTTTTATTAGGTGGTACTAGTATGTCTATCAATATTTTTATATATAGAGCATTCTGGCCTAAATTAATTTTAGGTAACAATGTTTTTTAAGTGTTTTATATTATTAAAATGTTAAGTGATAACCCTGTTTCACATTTTGCTTCATAACTGAGATATATAAGACTGCTCTAAAGTATTTCCTCAAATATTCCTCTACTCTGATTCTAACAAGATTCCTCAGGCATTATTGAAAAATAATATCTAGCATTCATTATATATAGCAATAATCCTATACTGCTCCTTGTCCTCAAGCAATTTTAAAACTCTTGATACTAACTTCTATTTTTCCTTTCAAGAGTTTATTACATATATTAAGTATTTTGAGTGAAAAATCAATTATCACCAAATTCCTTTACTCTTTGGATTTGTGAATGTTGAATATAGGTCACCTATTTTCTATTATAGAGCTCTAGTTTTATACAACTATGTTTTTTATCTATGGACTTTATAATTACCATTTTTAAAATTTTATCATAAAACCTTTGAATGTAAAAATCATTGCATTCCCTTTTTGTACATTATAGATTCTGATATGAGACTTGTGATATAGATTTAGCATATATCATAAAATTCATACTTCCAATATAATTCAATGTCATCTTGTTTTGAAGTTTTTGAGAAAAAAGATGGACTTCTTTTTGATAACCGAAATATATTAGTAATAAAGATATTACAAGATAATGAGTAAATGAGTTGCATATGTAATCTTGTTCAACTACATTCAATTATTTAGATTAAGAGAATCATCTTTTACTGCGTCTTTTACTTTTAAATCCTCTCTGCTCCACCTCTTCATCTCTCCCCCGCAGCTTCTGGCAACCACTGATCTTTTCATTACCTGCATACTTTTGCCTTTTCAAGAGTGTCATACAGTTGGAATCATACAGTAGATAATAGATAATTTTTTTTTTAACTTAATAATATGCCTTTAAGTTTTTTCCATGTCTTTTCATGGCTTGGTAGCTGATTTATTTTAGTACTAAATAACATTTAGTAATAAATCAAATATTGATTTTCTGGATATACCACAACTTATTTATCCATTCTCTTACTGAAAGATACCGTGATTGCTTCCAAGTTTTGCAATTATGAATAAAAGTGGCTATAAACATCCATGTGCAAGTTTTTACACAGACATATTTTCAATTCATTTGCTCATATGGTAAGAGCAGTTTAGTTTTGTAAGAACCCTCCAAACTGTCTTTGACTGGCTGTACCATTCTGCATTTCCACCAGCAATGAATGGGAGTTCCTATTGTTGCATATCCTCACCAGCATTTGATATTTTCAGTGTTCTAGATTTTAGCCTTTTTAATAGGTGTGTAGTAGTATCTCATTGTTTTAATTTCCATTTCCTTAATGACATATGATGTGGATCATTTTTATATGCTTATTTGTCATAGTATTTTTCCTTGGTGAGGTATCTGGCTTGCTTTTTAATCAGTCTTTTGTTTTCTAATTTTTTAGTTTTAAGAGTTTTTTATATAGTAGGGATAACGGTCTTTTATCAGATATGTCTTTTGCAAATATTTTCTCCCAAACTGTGACTTGTCTTCTTATTCTCTTGGTAGTGAATATAATTTCAGTATTTATTCTTTAATTCATTCACCAACTTGAGAAACATTCATTATGTACCCTTGACAACATTAAAACTTAATTCCTAATTCACCTCAAACTTAGTCAAATGGAGGAGACAGACTTTAAAAAAAAAAAAAAATCAACTCTAAATAGAAGCGGTGACCTGAAGATCAAGCTATTTCTAACCGGGGAATCTATTAAGGAAACTAGGTGAAAGGAGCTGGTAGCCGCTGAGATTTCTCTGTTCTGGGTCGTGTTACTATTGAATTATCTTTGGCTCTTTTTTAAATAGATATTTTTTTTACAGGATTTAAAATCATCAGATGGTTCTTAAAATGTTATTTTAATCCTTAAGTATTACATTTTATTTTATCAAATTGTATTTGGCTTGAGATTACCATTGACACCTAATAAATCATTAAAAATCTGGTATAGTTATGGCTATAACTCCTGGAATTTAGAATACAGATTCTGAAAATAGAGTGCCCTCGAAGACTAGCTAAAAGTCATGAAACTGTAGGAAGATCTGTTTTTCTAGGGCAAGTCCCTTTAAAAAATCATGCCTGTCAAACAAGAAATTTAGAAATCTGTGACAACACTGGAGCCTGATGGTAGAGAAAATGCTGATTCAGTCCTTGAATTTTCCATGACAACTTCTCACCTGCACTTAGCAGCTGTTTATTGCTTGGTTCACTGGAGCATATGATGCTGAACCAAGCCACGGGTCAATAAAGTCATTTACAATGATCAACCCTCTGAGTGAAAGAGGTGATGAATCAACCAAAACTCCTTTAGGCAACAGACCTAGCAGGAGAGCTTCGCACTTTAGGTAGTAACATATAATTAAATGAATCAGCAGCCTGCACATCTCCCTAATTAATTTTACTACCTTTGGAGAAAGCATGCAACAAACTTTTAAATGCTTTTCTCCTTTATTAGGATGTTAGCGTTTAGATAGCAAACTATGCAGAAAGCTTTTAAACCTTGACCTTCTAAGTATTTAGACTGTGATTTCTTGATTTTTCTATTATCAGGTTTGAATCCAATATTAGCTTTAATATCCTTCACATGTCTATGTGATATTTTCCTGTTAGATTGAACTAAGAAAATCTGATGTTTGTAACTGTTATAAAAATGGCATTATTACCTCAGTAAGATCATAATTCTTTTTCAAGTGAATACTATGTGCATTAATTACAGGCCTTACTCTTTTAATCTTCCCTAGAAGCTGTGAAGAAGAGGATATATTTAGTCATATTTATATTGATAACGAGGTTAAATAATGTTCTCAGAGTTCTAGAGATCATAGGTGGGCCAATTAAAAACTCGAATATAGGTCTCTCAAAGTCAAAGTTCGTGTTTCTAATTGCTACATTATAAGCAAGTAATGACACAACATTTATTTAGAAACTGATTTTTACAAAATTAATGTAAAATTTCTGACACTAGCACTTTTTAACTTGAAAAAAATTGGTAGATTATATTCCATATGATACTTCACAATTGATGTATGAATGAAATAAAGAAAAAATTGTTATGCTTTAATCATAAAAAAAATGACATTTATTTAACAATAACAGTTAACATATCTTGAGTTCGGAGTATGTGATACCATGCTAACTGCTTACTGGCGTGATATGACTTAATCCTATATTAACACTAGGAAAGCAGGGATTATCGAACTATGATGACTTGATATCTAACAAATAATCTCCTTAAGTTTGAATAGAGAAATATAAACAGAATTATGTGGTATTTCTGTGTGGAAATCCAACATGTTAATACAACCCTGATTACTTTTTTTATTTTACATTGCCAAATTATTTTGCATTTAGGAAAAATTGTGAATGACTTCTAAGATGGTTAGGACAGTGGAGTTTTGGTTCCTTTGTCGGTATTAATCTAATTTGCTCGTAAGCAATGTTTCTGGGTTTTTGTTCAGTGCCTACTTGGACAAAGCATGAGGTTGGTGTTGTGTAAAGTCAAAATGATTTATAAAATGAGCCTTGAGTTCATAAATATTTCCTGAGACATGATATAAGCACTTGCAAATGAGAGTAACACAGCCCTAATTAAATGAGTGTTCATGACAGCAAAGTGCAACCCAAATTAGTGCATGATGCATGTTGAGTGAATTGAGTTCAGAGTGTAGAGGGATCACTTAGGGCTAATGTAGTTCGATAACGCTGTAACAGGCAGAACAGATGGACTATACATAAAGCAGATGTCAACCGAAGCGTCCTGTTCCCTATAAAAGTTGAATTCATTTGAAATCAGTCCTCTTTCCACAGTTTCAAGCAATGAGAGACCCAATGTCTTCCCTAGGAGTTCTACCAATTCCTGGAAAAACGTCAGGCCCATGTATAGGCCCCTCTTGGTTTATGAAAAATCTCTCCAGCTCTCAAACCATTTTTCTTCTGAACTGCATGGGTCAGGCAGGACCTAATCATTATTTATCTCTTTTTAAGTACTATGCAGCTCCTTCACAAATTTCACACATATAGTACAAATGTAAGAACATTCTCTTATGTCACTTTGTGTGGGCAATAGTGTTTAATTCAAACTTGAGGGAAAGATAGGAAAAGAGATGAGTGATACATTGAAGGAAACGCTACAAACTAAGTATTGAATCATAGACACTCTTGTCTGTGATGTTTTCAACCACCAAACCACCAGAGATTTTATTCTGGCCCTTTCATTACGTGTAATACTTAGGTTTATGGCAGCTCAGAGGCTGTTCTCATCTTTCCCCTATAAGTTCTCTATCTCACTCCTTACTTCCTAACTTATTTAAAAGAATATCATGTTCTTTTCACTTTGTAGTCCGGAGCTATTCATTTCTTCCTTACTCCTCCTTTCAAGCTCCAGGCTAACCTACAAATTTTTTTAGAAGGCCAAAAACCCTTCTATAAAACAACATACACTCTCCTTAGAAGGCACTTGCATTTTATGTCTACCTATCTATTCATTATCTATCTATCTATCAATCATCTTTTTCTCTTTGTGCCCTCAATTGAATTGTAAATGTGTCAAATCTTCTACCAAGTGGTCATCCTTCCTTTTCTTTGAACAATTAAAGGCATTGGAAAGTGAATAAAGCATATCTGATTGTTATAAAATTATTTATATCAAGCTGAAGTCGGTGTCCCTGAATTTCCATTCCTTGGCTTTAGAGTGTTCCCTGGGTCTTGCAGCAAATGTCTAATGCTTCCATTTGTGATTTCCTCATTCATTTGAACTTTCTCCATGTAAACCTTCACCATCTAGTAACTCGCCTTTAAACCTTTTTCTCTATGCTGCTATTAAAATATGGTGACTGTAACTGAATACAATAGTCCAGGTTTGGTCTTATGAGTGAAGGATACAATATCTAGCATCTCCCTAATTTTAAATATAACATTTTCATTAATGAAGACAAATACTGAATTTTTGTGGTTACCAAACAATTTATTGAATTTATTGACAATACAAATCTCTTATTCTTTACATATGTTGTTGCTAATAAATATCTCCCCCACCATGTTTTTATATAACTATTATGATATAAAATTTTCATTCTTGTTATTTTTTACTCCCAGATTTCAATCTTCATTCTCTTCATTTAACTAATTGTTTAGCAGACATCGTTTTGGATTTCTTTACTTTCAACTCCAGTCTGTTATTTTTTATTTTCTACAAAATATTTTTCATTATATGTAAACAAAGAAGAAAACATGAAACTGATACTAACCAGTTTTCATTTTGTGCCTACTACTATCAAGAATATGAACATTCATAACAGCAGTTGCCCCAAATCTTTTATCTTTCTCATATTTTAATTTTGAAATTCCAATGAATGTTCTTTCCCTCTAAAGTGTCAGATAGTATTTTTTTTTAAGAATTGTCTTTCTAGCTCTGAGATATATTATTTATGATAATTTCTCTTTAAATTATTAGGTAATATCTCCTCTTGATAGTCCCAAACCAGAATAATTACCAGAAAATTGTTACCGATTACCTAAAATTATCACATTTAAGAAAAAAAAATCTCTAGCTATTTAAAAATTTTTTTTACAAACTATCCTAAAAAGAATGCAAATTTCCATTAATTCTTGTTCAAAAACCACTTACTTACCTTTTAAATTTTAAGCTGTAAATTAGTTACCAAACACAAGATAGAATGGAGTGCAGCAAATGACTCTCTGATGCTTTCAAGGAGGCAAAGGTCTAGTGAAAGAAAAAGATATTTAACCATAATGATGACTTGAGTACTGAGTGATGAATCTCGGGCTAGGATTCCATAAAAGGTGATATTGGAGCATATACAATGGGCACAAAGATAAAGCAGTAAAAGATAGGAAGAGGCCTCTTTGGAAAAGATGTATTATGTCATAGTCTTTAATAAAGAGGAGAATGACCATTTGGTGGGGAATGGAGTCTCTAGAACTTGCTTTTCGATGTGTTTGGCTTCTATGACACTTAGGGTGTTGTATAGATTATCATGCAATGATCTCTCCATCTACCTCTTAAGCAAAGTCTGTCTAATTAAATGCAAGATATTTTAGGTCTTTTGAAAACTTTCATGGGTAGTTATATATATTTAGTCTGCAGTTTTTGAGGGCAAGATGAGGTGCATTTAATTGCTCTTAAGTACTTACATGGTTTTCCTACAGTAAATGAGAGGATTAGATTTTCCTTTGGTAGGTATTATTCTGTTAATGATACGAAAAATGACTAAAGGTGGGAACAGCACTTAGAAAAACACAAGGATCACTGACTGGCTATAATGTGGAGTAAAGAGATAAAGGAAATAAGAGAGACAAGATGATTTCCTATTTTCTGCCTCTGGATATTGGATAAATGGTAGAATCATGCACAGAAATTACATGTGAAGAAGGGCGGAAGAGTTTAAAAAGCAGTGGAGATGATGTCTTTGATATGGACTATTAGGAATTTGAGATATATGGGAGAATATAAATGTGAGTTCAATAGACCCTTGGGAATTAAGTCTGAAATCTCAGGAGAGATTGGGTAGTAATCATCAATATACAATAGAAAAAACATTGTCTGCTATTAACTGAATATAGAACCACAGGGAACACCACAATTGAAAATCAAATTGTTTAAGAATAATAAAGTAATGTAGACTAGAAAGAATGTTAGAAAACCATATGGACATTTAGAGTGTCAATATCCAGGCTCAAGAAAGTAGAGAATTTGAAGGAGTGTTTCAGTTATTTATTGCTTTGTAATAAAATTAGTCCAAAATTTGGGTGCTTAAAATGGCACCCATCATCCCCAACTATTTCTTAAGGTTTCTGTGTGTCATGAATTAGAACAGGCTTGGCTTAGAAGTTCTGGCTAATGGTCTCTGATGCAGTTGCAGACTCATGGTGCCTGAAGTTGCACCATCTGGGAGATGTCCTTGCATATCTCCCTCTTCATTCAGACTCGAGGCTTCTCCATAGAATCTCTTCACATGAACAATGTGGGCTTTCTTACTACAAGGCAGCTTCAGAACAATGAGGCTGCTTACGTGAAGACACAGAGTTCCAGTGCAATTGTCCAGCTAAGAAGTTTCATGTATTATATCTTTTAATAATCTAACTTTGGAAGTCATATAGTGTCACTTCCACTGGGCTCTATTGGTTATGGGCCCATGCGGATTAATATGAAGAAGAGGTAGAAGGAAATGGCAAGGCCGTAAAAGAGCCACCATGAAGTAAGCTGCCATGAAATGGTAGAAACTGTTGCTATCTTTTGAAAAATCAGTATACAACCTGAAAAAGGGGCCCAAAATGTCATATGTGATGGGAATATACAATATGGCAATCACTAAACTATCTCCATTAGATGTAGTCCAGACAATGGGCATTATACAACCAAGATAAGGACAAAAGCAAAATTTCAGTGACTTAAGAATTAAATGGGAGGTGAGGAAGTAGAGAATGTGTAATAATTTCATTTATGCATATTGAAGATAAAGTTTATATGGTTGACAATTTAGAAGATTAAGTTTTTTTAAAGATTGGCTTCTTTATATGAGAAGGAAAGACTTGAACCTATTTATATGCTGAAGAGAATTATATAGAACATGGGTTGGCAAGTTATGATTCTGTGGTCAAGTCTGGCCTGCCACCTGTTTTGGTAAATAAAGTTTTATTGAAACATAGTTATACATTTGAGCTTCGAAAATAGAATCGAATACTGTGATAGAGAGCATCTGGCGTACATAGACTCAAATATTTATTATTTAACCCTTTACAGAAAAAAAAAATCTAAGCCCTGTTCTAGGAGAGAAAACAGTTGAAAGTACATACTTAGTGGAGTGAGCTGAAATCTGTATGTCCAAATATTTGTCCAAATTATACTAGAGTAGTAACTGGCATATGGTAGTAGGCACTGGAAATTTTTGTTGAAATAGTAATTGTATGAATAAAACAACAGTGATACTAACAACTCAAATGTGCTTTCAGAGTACACGACAGAAGAATAACTACTGATCCAGATTTGTTTTCCAGTGAAGTGTGGTGTTAGAGGAAGATAATGGTGTAGAAATAAGAAAGTCACTATGTTATTATCTCTATTTTCCCTGTAATGTAGTATAAGTAATTTTATTATTTTTAGGTGTGAGTGGAGACTGTGGGTCAGGCTTATGTGATTTACAACTTGAAAACAATGAGATTTATGAGTTTTTCTGAAAAATGCAAGAGTTGACTTTGTTCTTTTAGTGGAATTATGACTTGCAATGAGTATCTTGCTGCTATCTGAGACATTTAATCTTTAATACATATTCCTATGATCCTGATCAAAGCAGTTCAAGATGAATGAAGATTCTTTATCTGTAATATTGCAAATGAGGTCTTCACAGTATATTCTCATAATTAAATTTCATAATTCTGTGACATGCCCAATAAATATTAGCCATTGTTTCTGTTTGTTTGTTTGTTTGTTTTGGAAATAGTCGATATGGCAGGTAGAATAGTATGACAATTGAAGATTTTGACAATGAGATTGTCAACAGAATGAAAAGAATATCACTGGTGATATTCTAAATAAATAATGGTTATGACTTGTTTAGCATGAAAGAGAGGATAAAAAGTGGAGAAAAATGGTAATTCTTAGGTTATGAAGATCATGAGAACAGGGTTTGAAAGAGCAACATGTTGAGGAATAGGATTCAGTGGAAATCCCTGCACAAGGAACCATTAGACACATCAGAAATGATGATTCTGTTCCAAATAAGCACATCACAATCATGTATAAGGTAAAAAAAAAAAATTGACATTATTTAATAAAAATAAATCATTTGACAAAGATATTCTTCATATGTAATAGATGTAGGATAATTTTACTTTTATATTTTATTATTATAACATGGAAAGAAATACCTGATTTTTTCCCATGTCAGAACTGCATCCATCAATAATGCTAGATATTATTGCAATGATTATCAAACTGAGACTGTACCACTACATGGGAAGAAGGAATTGAAAATGTGTGGGGCATCTTGTTTCTGTCACAATGACATTAGAGTGCTAGTGACATTTTGTGGCAATGCCAAAGAATACTAAACATCCTGCAGTACCTCGATCAGTACTGTCAAATTAAGAATTATCCTGACAATAGCAATTTTTTAAAGACTGTTTAGCACCTATAATTATAAATACTAACATGATACGAAGCTTTCTTTTAAATGAAAAGGAGATATGCCTAGATTAATTTTGAGGAGTATTTTCAAAATCATCATGTAATTTGTAATAGTTCTATAGAATAAAGATAGTTGTTTTGATAATCCCTGCAAATACAATATATATTTTAAAAATAACAGAGTATATTAACAAATAAAATTTATCTGTAGGAAAATTGAAAGCAAATCCCAAAATAATATTAAGGCAAAGCCTTTTTTCGAAAAAATAAAATTTCAAATTAACTAAATTTCTATGCAGAAAGCTATTATTATTAACTGACTCAAAGATATTTTCTTAGTTAATTTTGAATCTCTTTACTCCTTATTGCTGTCTTTTTTGTGAGCCATTTTAAACCTTGACAACATTTGAGATTATCAATGTTTTTCTTTTATTTCAGTATTCGTAAACCCTGAATATAAAGTTACTGTCAGTGGAGAAAAAAGTAAAAGACTGTGTTTGGAGGGGTTTTTTATGTTCTGTCTTTGTTTTCTTTACTTGGGGGGTGTGTGTGGGTAATATGAGTAGATATTCATGTGATTATATTTTTTTCATATTTTGCCAGCAAATCTTTGACAAACATATTTGCTCTTGTCTGATGTTCCTTGAAGATTCAGTAGAATATTTTGAAGAAATCTCATTTAGCTCTGCTTACTCATTTACTTTCACATTTTATGCCCTCAAGAAAAACTGAGCAAAGTTCTTAAATTAAAACGCCTGGAAGTTGGAGATTTGCTTAAGATGTCACTTTTGGCCACTACAATGAAGTCAGCTGTGTACTAGGAGTAAGATGCTGAGGAAGAAACACCAAGTGAGCAGTCTGTTAATGTGATGTTGAAGCAGAGGCACTCCAAGTTAGAGATGAAGACG
>NW_006432227.1:8159504-8213003 GCF_000325575.1 Pteropus alecto
AACCAAGGGCGTGTCTCTGTCTTTTTGTTTTGATTAACAGTGAGTGGAAATAAGACAGGGCTCATGGCATAAAATGTAAAAGGTCAATTACAACCTTAACTTGGAGTCATTAGGACAATTTTTTCCCTGGCAAAAATAGGAGAAATGTGATAAGGAGACACTTAAATGCCTTCCTTCAAAGAAGTAAAAGCCTAGTTAGCAGATTTGACACCTCTCCAAAAATCCAGAGCTGATAAGCACCAAAGATTATCCCTGAACAAGCTTTCTTCTAACCCAGATGTGCTGAACAAAAGTAAAAGATTTATCTTTAAAGATTAAAAAATAAATGAGGATTTTATTAAGAATACTATTTAGATTACATTTTCTCTTCCCTAAAGTTTGATGTAAGAAATTTAAAATTGTTAATGGTGTTTCATTCTTTTATTTATTCTTTCAGCTTGAATTAAGGCATATGTTAGTCTCACTTGTTGCTTTTAACTAATTACCAGAAGCTGTGGATCTTAAAATAGCACAAATGCACTAGTTTGTAATTCCAACATGGGTCTCACAAGATTAAAATCAAGGTGAGAGCAGGATGGATTTCTTTCGGGAGTCTCTGAGGGACAGTCAGTTTTGTAGCTTATTTAGGCTTTAGCAGAGCTCAGTTCCTTGTGGTTGTAGGACAGGAGCCCCTACTTCTTTTCTGTGTGTTAGTCAATGGCACTTAACTACCATTGAGAGCTCGTGCACATACCTTTTCACGTTGCCGCCTTCCTCCATTTTCAAGGGCAGCAGTGGCTGGTATGGTCTCTTCCCACCATGAATCTTTCTTCTTCCTTCTGTTGTCATATCTCACCTTTCTGTATTCCTCTGGAACTTTTAAGAGCACATTAATTTAAACTAAGCACATTCTGGTAATCAGGGATAATCTTTTAAGGTTTATTACCTTTTTTTTTTTTTCATCTGCAAATTACCTTTTTCCATTTAGGGTAATTATTTACAAATTCTAGACATTTCGATGTGGACATCTTTGGGAGATCATTGTTCTGCCTAACACAAGTCCCTGTTATATGCCCAGTGCTTTGCTAGGTATCAAAGATATCAAGAGTGATGAAAAATGAGATTGTCCCTGGGGTTAGGTATAGTAGGCAGATAATCCATAATCAGACTTATAAATATAAAATAACATCTGTGATGTGTCAAACAGGATGGGCTACATTATATTTTTCTCTAATAACCTACCCCAATTATTAGGGGGTTAACAGAACAAGTTTATTTCTTACTCATGCTGCATGTTCTGATTGGTCAACTAGGGGCTGTGCCACAAAATTCTCACTCTGGAATCCAAACCTAAGTAGCAGACACCATCTGAGCTTGTTGGTAAAGTGAGAGCAGAGAATTGCATATTGGCTCTTAAAGTGTCTACCTAGGGTAATACCTGCCGCTTCTACTCACCTTTCATTGGTTGACCGAGTCACATATCTACACCTAACTCCAACTCGATAGGAAAGATACAATCTTACTATGTGTCCGGGAAGAGAAACAAATATACTGAGGTTATCATGAATTATTACTAAATAGATGTAAGTAAATGCTGAAAAGGGAAGGTCCATGTTGCTAGGAGAGGATTTTTTAGAGGCGCTTACCTAATTTGAAATGTAAAAGAAGCTTCTCTGATGAGAGACAAAAGCATGAGTAGAAGTTTAAGAGAGAAAGCCTGACAGGAAGAAACTGTCAGTCAGAAAGGACACGTTCAGAGTTTCGGTGGGTGGCAGGAGGCATCTTGAAAGTTATTCTAGCTGTCGTATAAAACCTAGTGTTTTATAATAAAGATTTGTATTTGTAAGAAATATTACAAATAAGATTATGTTCATGTGTTCATCTAGTTTTACAAAAATCCTAACCATAAATAAATCCTAATTAAATGCACTTAATCACTGCTCTCCCGATATTTTATTATTTGAGATATTTTTAATAAATTAAAAAGGTGTTTAAATTGATATTTTCTAAAGTTTCATTAGTGAATCACCTATATCAAAATCACCTGGCTGCTCATTAAAATGTATAATCCCAGCCAATCAATATTTAGAATTGGATTAAGATACCAAAAGTTTAGGAATCATTCCAATGGACTTGTTTCACTGTAAGTTTTTAAAATGCTGGTATATCATAAAACACATTTCTGAAATCCACAAAATATTTTCATGATTGCTTTTGGGATAATGAACAGTTTTTTGTCTGGAGTCCAAACATGTGAACAGATATATACTTCTTTTTATTTACATTAATAATGGACTAAAGAAGATTAATATTATCACGTTCCAAACATCTGGAAGACAATCTAAGAACTACCTTGTAGTTCTTGTTAAGTGTTTGTTATGGAATGAATGTTTTTGTGCCCACAAAATTCATATGTTGAAATCTAAGCCTAGTGTGATGGTATTAGGTGGTGGAATTGGGGAAGGTAATTAGGTTATGAGAGTAGAATATTCACAAATGGGATTAATACCCTTTTAAGAAGAGGCCAGAAGACTAGCTAGCTAGCACTACCCCCACCCCCACCCCATAGGAGAATGCAAAGGGAAGTTGACAGTCTGCAACTTGGAGGAGATGTCTCTCAGGAGCCCAACAATGCTGGTATCCTGATGTCAGGCTTCCAGCCTCCACAATCATAAGAAATCAATTTCTGTTATTTGTAAGTCACTTATTCCATGGCACTTAGTTACAATAGACTTAATTGACTGAGATAGTGTTTTTACGTATATTCTTTACAGTACTGGCCAGAAAAAGTGCCGCTCTGATTGTCATAGGTAGATAAAGTAAGAGTAAAGATCACCTTGATATATAAAGGTTGTATTCTTGTAGAATGGCAAATACCATATGATATCTCTTATATGTGGAATCTAAAGAACAAAATGAAAAAAAAAATAAAGAAAGACTCATAGATACAGAGAACAAATTGATGAATGGGGGTATTGAGGGGCTGGGGGAAAAAGATGAAGGGATTAGGAAGTACAAATTGGTAGTCAAAAATAGTCATAGGGATGTAAATTAAAGCATAGGACATATACTCAATAATATTGTAGTAACTGTAGGTAGTACTAGGTAGGTACTAGACTAATTAAGATGATCGCTTTGTAAATTATACAAGTATCTAACCACTATGCTGTATACCTGAAACTAATATAAAATAATATTGAATGTTAACCATAATTTTTAAAAAAATGCATTGTAAACTAAGGGAAAAACAAACAAACAAAAAACAACAAACCATGAATGAGGACTTACAGTGGCTTGAATAGTTTTAAGAGGAGAGAACATTGAATTAGTACCCAATTTTGGTTATAGAAGCATGATCTATATGAAAGTTCCTTATATTTACATTTACTTTAGATTCCACACAAAGTAATTTGTTTTCTCCCAAACTTCATCCTTCATTTACATTAATATTAATTTTAATTTATTTGTTTTATAATGTCGGTAGTAATTCATTATGTTGGGATTTTTTACTATGGCATATACAATAAGCATGATATGTTTATACATAGTTTTATATTTGAACATATTCAAGTTACATTTAAATAAATAATTTAAACTAATTCAAGGACCTATCAGTTTTTGTATTTTTCATTTTAAAATGGGTCTGTGTATTATAGTACAAAAGTATGAGAAACATGAATCTAGGTTATTATACTACTCTCCATGGCTAATTTTATCTCACTCTTACTATTTCATAATAAACATTTTTCACTGTAAGTTGAATTCAAAGACCTCACAAGAATAGAATTCAGCCCTTAACTGGAATTATTCATCACTCTCAGGGCAAGAACCTCTGAGCACTGTAATTATCTGCCTGCTAGATGGTGTAGGCACTGGGTAATGTCCATTTGCTCATTAAAATCTGTCTCCACGCTCTCTGCTCTCTTCCATTAAATGCTGATAAGGATGGTTGTCAACAACATACCCCAATACTCTCTGCTTTCTGGTTAGGTTTGGCCAATAGAAAGCCCCAGTAAGAGCAGGGAGAGGGAAGACAGGGAATTCAATGTATTTATTTTTGTTTTCCTACTTAAATATCCACCTGGTGCTGGAAGTGTCTTTTAACCAAAAAGCACTGCCCCTTTCAAGATCACCCCACCTTCAGAACACTTCTTACAGGGTTCCAGTGACAGATCCCTGTCCTCATCTCTTCAAAGCTATGGAAGGCAGTGGCTCTAAAAGTACTAGCCTTGCCTAATGGTTTGCTATACTGTTCCATCCCATTGTAAATGATACTTTATTAAATACAAATCAAATTATCCAAGTATTCTTTTTGGGGCCCTAAATCATGTACTTCATAATGACAGATTCTTCTGTTACAGTCGTATTTCAGGTCTAGCATAGTATATGGAATATATGTGTTTAAGAGATATTTCTTTGATAGATAACAGTATTAGCTAGAGATATTGATTAAATCAAAGTTAAAATTTAGATCTAGAAAAGAACAATTCTGTTGGTCACCCTATTACATAAAAAGATCTTTAACTTTATGATTTTACCTTCTAGCTAATTGTCATAAAATTTTGTAAATTGCAACCCAAGCTGCTACATAAAGTCATAATTGTGTGTTTAAATCACTTTACATATATGATAGGACTCTAGTTTTTTAGGTTGTGTTTTCAATTGAATATTAGCACACATTAGCAGTTTACTAAATATGCCCAGTGTTGTTTTTATTATTGTTACAAAAACATAGCTGTTTACAGTTGCTTTTTGAATGTACATTAACAATAGCCAGTTCTTTCTGCCTAAACTTAATGATACCTAGCTAGATATCTTTAACTTGTCTTTAACCATGACAAGTATAATAATTCTCAAAATTGAACAAATCATTTTGTATGAGAGAATCATTGTCTTCTAAATTTTTTGCTAAGTGAATGGACTCTAAAGGACACTTAAATGGAGGAAAATTTCTGTCTATTTTTTAGTGTAGATGCATCAGATTTTCAGATCAAAGATATACTAAAAAGTGTCATCGTTACTTTATAGTCACCTCCTATACATATGTTGAAAAAAATTGAATTGCTACTTTTCTTTAAATAGAAATTCTTCACATATGATATGTTAGAATATAATAAGTAATAAAACACAGAAGGCTCTTCTACACAATTTTTACATGCCTACAGATTTATTAGACCTCCATCCCCACTGCTACTATCTTAGATTAAAACAACGTTAGCTGTCTCCTGAATTACTGTAACAGTCCATTTTACAACTTTTTCATGTCTCAGCGTCTTGCTCCACAACACTTTCTTCTTCATGTGGTAGCTAAGTTAATACTTCAAAAGAACACATTTAATCTTTTTACTTTCTTGCTTAAAATTCTTTAATGCTTCTCCATAGCTCAAGATAAAGTACAAACTCTTTAATTTTAAATACATTAGATTCTCTGTTATTTGGCTCATGCATCCCACTATCTTCAATCATTCTCAAGTGTATCTCTGAGTGTTCCACACATACTGATCTCCCTGCCATAGCTGGTAGATGTTCTGCTGTCATTACTTGGAAAGAAAATAAAAATTATAAGACACAGAGGCAGTCAATCTTATAAACTGTATTTTGCTGAGTAATTATATATTATATATGTGTATGTTAAATTATATATGTTAAATAATTATATATGTGTGTGTATGTGTATAAAATAATTATTTTATATAAAAAATTAACACTAAAAGATTAAACAAACTCAGGTTAAAAAGCATCTAAATATGTATATATTTTGGATTTTATTTTATATTAGTTTCAAGTATATATTACATTGGTTAGACATTTACATAGTTTATAAAATGATCCCCCTAATTACTCCTTCTCTCTTCTGGCTCTCCACCTAGCCAACATATTACTGCTGACTACATTCCTTATGCCCTGCTCCCCATCCCCGTAACCATCTATCAACTATTAGTTTGTACTTCTTTAACCCTTCACCCCATTCTTCCAGCCCCCAACCCTCCTCCCCTCTGTCCGTCACCAGATTATCCTCTATATTTGTGAGTCTGTTTTTGATCAGTTTGTTCTTTTTGTTTCTTAGATTCTGCATATAAGTGAAATCATATGGTATTTATCTCTCTCTGTCTGTCTTATCTCACTCAGCATAATAACTGGGTCCATCCATGTTGTTCAAATGGTAGGATTTCATTTTTTTAATGGCTAAGTATAGATATATTTAAGTTTATGAACTCTTTTATTTTCTTTATTTGTCATATTTCATTGTGCATGTTCTGAAAATTCAGCATAGACTTAGAGCAGGCCATGGATGTGTATCTGAGAATCACTATACATGTTTTGTATGAACTGTTTCTTCTGCCTGAATTTTTATTCTCCTCACATTACCATTACTGTTACATACAGTATGAGATGTCTTTCCTCCCATTTGACCATTACATTTTAGTTGTGGTTTTATTTCTCTGCTAAACTTTTCCTAAACTTTCTGAATGGTTTCTAACTCTGTATGTTTCATAACACTGTGGATCTGACATACTTCCATTTGTCATTTGTCTCTTTTCTCTGGTATTCTTAAGATTCTGAAGATCAGGACTTGAATTTTCATCCCCAAGATAGGCTGACTGGTGCTTGTCTTGCTCAGGCCGAGGCATAGTGTAGTCAAAAGTAAAGAGTCTGTATATCAGTGACTATATCACAGTTTCAACTGGTGTATAGTTGTGTAGAAGGCTGGATTGTTGAAATCCAGTCATGAACAGAGACACTTGCTTTTTCCTTCTTTTATTCTACCCTCACGGGACAAACCCCAGTTATGGTTTTCTTGGCATATTTGGAAAGAAAAAATTCAAACTGTGAGATGGGCATTGTTATAAGAAACTGATAAACCAATAATTGATTGACACTGTCATAGAACTTGATTCTTGCACCTTTTAAATAATTAAACAAAATAGTTGGGTGTATATATTTACAACATATTCTATAACATTTTTCACTCTATACAGAAAATTTTTTCCTTAAAAAGTATCCCTGAAAGTCTTTCATAAACACACACACACACACACACACACACACACACACACAACACACACAACACACACACCTTTAAAATATTAGTATTATAATTGACAGATTTATCTTCAGTATATGAAATTACTTTAGGAAAGGGAAGTGGATGTTACTTGAATTCATTTTTATTATACATGAAATGCAATCTGTCTTTAAGAGAAGTTTTTAATATCCATGTTTATTATCAAGTGAAATAATTTTCAAAAATATAGGTATTTTGAATTTTTTAAATCAGTTTGGGAAATAATAAATCATATGACTTCTATATCTAGATAAATATGAGACATATTTTGAATTTTAAGCTGATTATTTTAAGAAATAGTAGGTAATGTAATATTGTAGATCATTAGTTGAACACCTAATTAAAAAAGAAAAGCTAATGACTCCCAATGTATTTGTAAACATTTATTTTTTTTGTTCTCCAGCTAAAAAGCATGCATTAAATTGGTGTTGTCTATTTTAATTAGTATGTATTTAAAATTTTTATTTAACAGTGTCACTATATCCGCATATACATAACATTTTATTCTTTTTCTTCCTATCCTTTTATATTTATTCAAAATTGTAGCATTCTTTTACCCTTTTCCTATTTTAGATCCATTATACAGAGGAATTGAACATAATTAAGCATTGATAAAAATGTCTGGAATCCTAAGAAGAAAATTAAATGCTAACTAATAGGATGAATATGAGATCACACACTGAAATCTTACTGAATCAATTTCAATCTTTCTGTTGATCTAAGAATAATTTGAGGGAATCTTTTTTTATAGAAGGTGCCATTATATTTTACTTGGAAAAATTTTCTACACTCTCTTGGCATGTTTTAAACCAAGTATCTTAAATACAACATTCTAATATTCAACAAAATTTTTTACCAAATTGTATAATAATAAAACCCTTTACATATTGGTTGGTTCCTTTACTCTCTTGAATTTCATATTTGTTTTTAAGATGCCAGTATATGAGGCTTGGCATTTTATGCATCATTATTTTCCCTTTATCAATCATTTAAAATCTTGGTTTCTATTGTGAATCAAGTCAATGAATATAAATTTATAATTCTCAAATATCATTTTGAAGTATGGTGATTTTTTTTCTCACCTTGGATAAAGTTGGGTTTTATGTTTGATTCATTTGTTTTGTTTGTTCTTATGTCAGAGACATCTGTCTTTTGATAGAAGGTATTTATGGGATTACCAGAGACCTGGCCCTCTGTCAAGCACAGGCAAATAATGTCAGAAAATCTAGCCACCAAGACCTAATACTTTCTTCCAACAGTTTATCAATTTCAAGTTTCTAGTACTGGCCAAGTGGGTATTATACTTGCAGGAGGAAGGAAAGTTTAAAACAAATAAAATATTTCCTCAATATGTTCAGTTGAAAAGTCTCATGACAAATCTTTATCTTGTTTTCTGTAATGTCATTTTTTTAAACTCACAGGTTATTTTGCATGTGAGTTCTAGTTTCCTTTTTTAAACTTATCCATACACAATCTTTTCCAACTATGCTGTGCGCTTGTGACTACTTCTCTAATTTGTAAATGTCTCTTTGAATTAACATCTCTCTGTTTGTAATATGTTTGGCCACAATCAAACCTGGTAGGACAAAGAGGGAAATAGTTTCAGCGATAAATCTACTCACTTGTGAACCGAGAAGCCTTGTACATGGTTGATCTTAATCATTCAGAATGAAATATTAATGCATATTTATAAAGTTTCAAGAACTAATTTCATAGACATTTGAAAGAAAAGAAAACATACTCATATTCCTAGATTACAGGAAAAATAAAATAAAAACTGCCTTTCTCATCCCAAGAATAGCTTCCTCTGGAAAATCTCACTGTAATTAAGTTCTTTTTTATATTATTTACAATAATTCATAGTAGAATCATGGCAAATATTTAAAATATAAAATTACATTTGTCTATATAGAATGAATTGAACTCAGTTGTTATATTTTTATTCCTGAGGGGATAAATGCTAAACCAAGGAAAGATCAAAGTAACTGGAGGACAAGGTTTGTAGAAGACATTTCTTTTAATTCCCTTCTATTAGAGAGTATGCTTTTGAACACATTTAGTAATGACCAAGAGATAGTCGTCCCAAATAAGAACTGTGATGCGGATAAAATATGAATCTGACATTTCTAGGCAGCTTTATATGAAGGCCATTCTATTTTAAAGCAACATAAAATCTTTCTGTTCTGGCAAAATATAGTTTTCATGTCAAAAACATGAAAGAGTCTTCAGATTAATGGTTTATATCCATGATTTTGGAGAAGCAGTGGCAAAATAAGAGAAAATACTGGAAAAGGTGTGTAAAAATAATTTATAGTTCAGCACAAAACTTGTTTTTATAGACATAAATATTGTCACATAACTGACATAAAACTAGAAAGGTTGACTTTGAATTGAGAAAACACTGTTATTATGGGAAAATAACAAATATATAAAATTAAAACTTCTAACAATAACATCAATTATAGAATAAAATTGATAATCAGTTATTTTGTTGTTCTGTTATAAGAACTATTAAATATCAATGTAATTATTTTGAAGCACATTTATGTAATATTTATTTAACATGATATATAGCTTTCTTTATTTCCATAATAACTTGTTCTCTATTTTGTACAGTTATTTACATTATCAAAAGAGTTTAGATTATTAAAACAAAGAACTAAGTTTTTCAGCAGGTAAACCTATATTTTTCATCAGTGATTGGATCTTTTAAAAACAAAAAATAATTTAAATTATCTTGCATTAAGTAACTAGCTTCTTGTATATCAGAAGAAATGATGCCACAAATATGTTATTGGAACTATGAAATATGTTTAAGATAGAAGAGGAGAGTGTAGATTTTCTTAAAAAATCTCAAGACATACTACAAGTTTTTATTATTAAGATTGTGGAATTGGTATAAGAATGTAAAAATAAGCCAGGGGAACAAATTAAAGGGCTCTAAACTAGAAATATGTAAATAGTTAATATAATATTGGTGGCAAAATAAATCAAAGGAAAGCATGATCTATTTGGTAGATATTATAGGGAAAAAATTCTTCTCTGGAGAATGGTAATGTTGAATCAATACCCTACAGCATATATAAGGTTGAAATTCAGATGTATTAAATATTTGCATAAAAAGGCAATTACAATGGTTTATATGGTATATACTTATATAACTGTAATTGTAAAAACTATATTGTTAATAAAAATTCTCACCACATTATAAAAACTCCTCATTTTCTTCCCATCTCTTATTAACACTGATAACAACAATGATAATTGATATTTGTTTAGCATTTACTGTTTATTGCTACTATGACTATAACTACTATCACTACTACTACTACTACTACTACTACTAATAATAATTGATATCATTTGACACTTACTTCTTGCCTAGTATTTGCTAAATTTTTACAACTGACAAACTAATGGTGCAGGAGATACTGTGAGAACTGAATTTTGAGATATTCAATAACCTAGTCAGGGATACAAAACTAATAAATGTTAAACCTTGGGTTTGAAGCTAAGATAATCATATTATCTCTAATATGATTCTCATATAAGGTCTAGTATAACAATCACCAGCTGATTTATTCTTTTAATGATTTTACCGTGGTATAAGAGATATATTCCTCACTGGCTTATTTCCTCTTAAAACTTATTCCAAAGAGGAGGTGCTTAAATGTATTGGTTCAGTTGCAATATCTTACTTATCTTATTTAGGGAAATAAATTTTTCTTATTTAGCCAATACTCTGAGTCAATTAACATCAAGCTTGCTGACTAGTCAAATTTGGTAATCACCGAACAATTCACTCGAAAGATATACATGAAGTATTAAAAAATTCTTTTGGTCGCAAATGAAACTCAAGGCTCCATAAATCTTAGTAGGTTCTTTGATAGATAGTATTATTGAAATCTTCACTGTTGTATTTATAAATTTCCTACCTTATTCTGACATTAAATAGAATTTTATTCTTGGTTTTGAACTTCTTATAGGAGAATTGTTTTTAATGCAGTAGAGAGATTATGTGCCATGTACCAAATATCACATAGCCCCACTACAGATAGCTATTACTTGGAATCAAGAATGTGAGAACAGGGCTCACTCCATCACAACTCATGTCTTTAGTATTTAGAGGCTTTCATAAGGAGACTCTGATAGGCAATATGCTAGGACAATCAAGTGCCATATTTTCCACTATCAATTGCTTATAGTGGAATGTATTTAACCTAGGTCAACAGCCCTGATATTGAGGTTATTCTCAGACTTAAAATAGCTCTAAAGTTTGGCTGAATGATTTGACGGCCTAGTTTCTGTTAGAAGGAACCCTGGAGTTGATTCTTACTGGTTATCCTCGATGTTCATAGTTTTGACAGCTGATGCTGTGGCACATTTAATTGTGTTCCCAGTTGAGCATAACTGTGACACTACAGGTTTTTTATTTCCTCCTTTTTGCAGTCAGTCAAAAGTTTTATACATGGCAGAAGGTTTTTTTTTTTTTTTCTTTTTATTGTAGTTTTACCTGATTTTTTTTCATATCAGCCCGAGTCTTACTTTTCTATAAAACGTAAGTAGTAATGCCTTCCTCAATTTCAAATATTCAGCTTAATGGAAATAGATTTTTATTTCAAAATTTGACTACTATATTAGGACACATATGTCAAAATTGGATTAATATAGAATTTTAAGACTAGTCATGACATGGTATACATGAATCTTAAAACTGTGCCTGGTGCATAGTGTTCAATAATAAAAAGCTATGATGATGATGATGATGATGATGATGTTAATGTTGATGTTGATGGTTGCACTGGCTCTTTGGTTTGTGTTCATATGTAATTATGATCACTACATTTCCAATATCACTCTTTTCTTTTTTCTTTTAAGGCTTTTTTTTTTTTTTTATAATTTAGTACTACCTGAAATTTGATGAGTCTATTTGATATTACCTATTTGCAATTTATGGAAAAGAGCCACTCTAATAGGTCCACCACCTAATATATTCAAAGTAATATGGGACAATACTAAAGCTTTAGTGAAATCAGATAGATTTGTTCATACTATTTTGGAGTAGAAATCGATATTAATATAATTAGTTCAAACATTTAACCTTAGAACTTAGACATTTCAGCAGTTTGTTAATTATATGAAACAAATAAACATTGAGACAATTTAGCCATAAAAGAGCTCATTCAAGTCTTTCACATTTGAGATGAGGAAACTGAGGCTTCAGAAGGTTAAGAATTAGCTGCACTCACATCTGTTTTAAGGGACAGAGTCAGGTCTCCAATTAGGAAATTTTCAAGCTAAATTCAGTTTTCTTTCCACAAAAAATTGTTCTGTCATTGTGTTTATTCTTTTCTAGTGAATATGTGTATATTTGGTGATAATGGTGGAGAGTAATATGTATTATGCAGTTGTTAAAAACTACTTTTCGTAACACAGATCTTTTATTTAGACACCAACAGAGTCAAACTCCTTGTTAGGTTTTTAAAAATGTACTTCTACGTTTTCTCCAAATGCTCAAAAGCCATAACCATCAACTTTCATTACATTCAAATATAAGAACAAATTTCTCACTGTTTTATTATTAACAAAACACATTGTCATAAGGTCTTATGATTTCTGATTTTAACATAAGAAACTCTTTTGGACTTTTTGCAAAAAATATTGTTAATGGTATTTTAGAAGCTGCAAGTTAACATCAATTCTGCATAAATATGAGCAATAATCTCATGGTTGACACAATATCATAATGGCAGCCCGAGAGTTCAAAAAAGAAAGTGTTTTCTCTTTAGTTTTATGATAAAAAGTTATTTCAAATGAGGATAGATATCAGGAAAAATTATTTTTTATAAAGTTCTCAGATATCTATGCTGAGAACTTGATTTTAAGATCTTGGCAATGTAGGCCTGCATCTACTGAGTTCTAGAGTGAGACCACAACAATGCAATGATCAAAAATTTCACAACAGAAGTGAATATCAGCTTCACACAAAATGCAATTTCAAATTAGCTAAAATGAAATACTGTCTTCTTCTCCACTTTTACCAAGAAGCTGAGAAGCCTATTTGAGATTTATTTGCAGTCACTAAAGAAAAAGAAATCTCTTTCTGTCACCGTGTTCATCCTCAAAGAATAGAAGAATGTAGCAGAGATTAATGGTCATGATTAATTTCCTACAGATTGTGGCTTCATGTCCCAGTGATTAGTCTGTCATTGTTCTGTATGAGACACTACTAGAGCCACATATGCTTTCAGCTACCAAGCCAGACAAGACTAAAAGGTCAAGCTACTCAGTAGCTTGATATTTCCTCATTCTGGCATGTGTACTCCCAGCTAAAACCACTCCAATTATGTAATTAAAATATTAATATAAATACATTGGATTATGCAGTAGAGTTTATTGTAAAAAATAATAGACTGAAATCAAGATATGAAAGCATCGTTTCCTTTTAAAGCATCCAGCACATGACAAATGTATTGGACAAGTAGTTTTGAAATCAACTCCTATTTCATGTGGTGCCTTCATTTTAATTTTAAATTGTTCTGTTTTATGAATTGTGGATTTTGAATTTTTGCCTATTTCTTACACTCACAATCATTTGTTCTATATTTTAGGAGAATGGGGCATTTAGTTCATCAGTATCTCTCTACTTTTCTCTTTTTATTGACAAGTCATAACTCTGAGTTTTCGTAGTCAAAAAAGGTGTTTTATATTACAAAATAGAATGGTTCTCAAGCTAAATTGTCTAAAACATACAGAGAAAATTAATTTCTATCTTCTAATGAGAAATGTGGATAAATTTACAATAAGCTTATTCCTAAACTTTTCCAAATTCCCCTAATGAATTGTCACTAAATACTACTTCATATTCCTCAGATGTGTGGGATATGATAGGACTAAGATATCACAACTTTAAGTGACTGTAGCCAAATGTAGCTAGGTTTCTATGCCACAGAAGATTATATAAATATTTCACAAAAGTCTAAACGAACAAATTTTCTACTATGATTTCATTCTTTAAAAAATTACTTTCTAAAATTTTTTTTTTTTAACACACAGAAAAGAATATTTTGCATTTGTTTCATTTTACTTGTTGCCTTAGGTGCCACAGTAATTCTAAATTCTCAGTATTTGAATTATAAGGCATTCTATATTTTTATGGCTTACAGCTATAGTATATTTTACACCCTAAGAGCTTAATCCTCAAAGTTGTATCAGTAAGTTTTCTATTTCTTTTAGTTCTCCTTTATTCTGTGATTTTATAAAATCATCACTTATAGGACAATATGTTTTGTCAAATATTTTAAATGTGCCAAAATACTGCTAATTCATATAGAACAATATGGTTTCATTATATGTGGAAAATTTAAGTAATCAACAGATCTTAGTGCTTTCCACAATAAAAAAAAAATCAGTGTTTAAAAGATATTAACATTGATAATATATTAATAATTATGTCATTATATCAATAATTAAATTAATAATTATATGAATAATTGTATTGGTATATTAATAATTATATTGATAATTATATGATTAATAATATAGTTATGGAAATATACTTTTGTTCTATAGCCATTATAATATTGTAGTCATAAACATATTGTTGTAGATTAATATAAATACATACATTTTTGGAAACATAATATACATGCTATTTGACTCTCTATCACTTTAGTCTCAAAGTTACTGGTTACTGAGACCTAGGATGATTGAATGTTGCATGTGAATCATTACTTTTTGTCCTGAGGGAACAACTGACACTCAGAGTTTGAGTAAAAAGTCAAACTGGAATTTACTAAAAAGTTTCAAAGTCTGAATATTTGTGGAGGACTTGACAGTGTAATTCCTAAGCTATTCGAAATGTCATAGACTTGGTTGTAAATATAATCTAAAGGATCATTTTATAGGGCTTTGCAATACAAACTGGGCTAAAAGGTAAGTAGTATAAAATATCTTTGCATAGAACCTGATAGCAGTAATGGAGCCACAGTGGAGCTGACAAAACAAAACAAAACACAACAAAACACACAGAAAGCAAACTTTGATTGTAAAATGAGATATTTCTCAGTGTTCACATTTGCTATAAGAGTTTGATTTTACATTTATTTATAGACATTATTAATATTTTTAATTAAATATTTACTAGTAGCTGCCCAGTAGAATCACACACATATCCATGTACACTCTCTAAAACAAATCAGAAAATACAGCTAAAGAAGGCATTCACAAGACTATGTTAAAAAAAACATTAATATCTGATAACTAACTGGGCTAGTTACTGGACAATTGCTAGTCTCTTGTGAAATACTAGTTGACTTATTTTAAATTTTATTTTAAACCTGTGTCTGTTGAAGAGAGACGTAATTATGATTAGAGCAGACACACTTTATTTTTATTCCATGTATAATCTCCCTTCTTTCTCTAACCAAGAATTAGGGTATGGTTAAATCTTATGTAATTTATTTTTCTCCGCCATTCATTTTCAACATAAATTAATAGTAATTCAAAAGTTGCTTGTACCTACAGTGTTCAGAACCATGAGTGAGTGAAATGGTGCATGGCTGAATCCATGGGTAATGATGGAGTATGAATGTCCCATGGGTAATGGATACAAAGCTAAAGCATATAATAAAAATAGGTTAATGGTGAGTCATTAGCAAGTGATCAGTGGGAAACCACCTAGGCCTCCTAATTCATTGTGCTACGTGGTAAGGTGGAGAGTGAAACATTGTACCATCTTGTTCTCTTCTAAGAATTTGCAGCTAAAGAAAAAATACATGTGTAAAAAATTATATATATATATATTTTTTAAGCAAAATTATACTTATAAATGATCAGTACTCTTAAGCTTTGCTATAAGATTATCTTAAAAAAAGAGAAATTTATGAGGTGGACTAAAGCCTGGCTTGCAGCAGGTTCTGAGAGAGACCAGTGACAAGACAAAGGACAAGAGGAAGGACAGCAAGCCCACACTCCCACACAGAGTGTGCCTGTGCAGAATGGAGAGTTTCCCAGCTCTCCCCAGTTCAGGTGGCTATCCGCACATTTAGACGCATTTAGAGCACCCAAGGCTCCACCTCACTGCTTTTATGCAGTAGAAATCTTTTCTATCTGCATGCCCCTCCCCAATAACTTCTATAGCTCTAACAATCAAAAATACTATATTCATTTGAAACAGAATGAAAGCAGGGCCACTAGAGGCTCCCCCATGAGTCTCCTTATGTTATGTTATCACAATCCAGTTACTCTCACACTTTTGAGGGTTCTGCCCCGTCAACTTCCTCTAAGGTGAAAGCTTTCTCTAAATCTTGCCACATCCCATAATAACCTGCAGTGTCATAGGCTAACTCAGTTTCAGCAAACTCCTCCTTGAACTGCCATGGTCACCATTTCCTGGCTGCAGAGCACCAGTCCTGATCTACAGTTACCACGGAGGACAGCACCTCAGAAGCATCAGGAAAGCATATTCTCACCAAACACTTCTGTCATTGTATTCTTTAGCTGTTTGCTCATTGGTATTCACTGAATTCTGAACTCTTTCTGGTAGCAGCGAATATGTTAATGAAATCTTGAATAAGTGGATGGAGATATTTTGCCAACAACAGTGAGGTCTGAAGGCGGGCAGGGAACTGGTGTCACAGAGTTCTTTCTGAGAATGGTTTGACTGACACAGTTTTAGTTATTCTTTAAAGGCAGAAAAGAAAAGGTAGAAATTTGCCAAATATTTTACAATTAGAAAATATAATTTAACCTCTGATGATTTTTTTATTTTTGGTAATTTGATGTATTTGTCCTTTTTTCTCATTGAAATGTAAAGATTAAGAGAAGTTGGTAATTTTTTATTCAGGAAGAGCATATTATCTTAAAACTATTTAAATGGCATTGTGTTTTTTTTTTTAAATAAAAAGGAAACCATGTATATTATAATAAAGAGATGTTCTTTCAAAGGGAGTCAGATACATATTTTATTGAATTATAAAATGATAAGAGAAAATAAATTCAGATAGTTTTCATGGTCTTTACAAAAAATCAATTTATTTTTTAAACAAAGCCACAAAATCGTGAAGTAATGGATCTATCTATATGTGGATACATCATATACATATATAAACATATATGTGTTCCTTTTTAGATAGTAATTTACTTGAATATTTTCCTTACTTGGGAAGTGTTTGTAACACTGGGCATATATTAATATCATGCAGGAAGTTTTTATTTATTGAAATTGTTTATTCTCAGTAGATTAAATATCAGTATTTCTAGGTGTCTCTAATACACAAACAGTGTTGAAAAACATTGTGTTAGGAGGGAGGCCATCAAAAGGCAGACAAAACCACCTCTCTACAATAAATTGGTGGTTAGCTTTATTCCTCCAATTGTGAACAATATCTGTGACAATCCCTCCCTGTTTCAGTGCTTTGAAAAAATGTTCAAATGCATGCTGAATTATATCCTCCATCAAAATTGATATCCACTGATCCAGAATCCATCTAAAAAATCAACTGTACCCATTCAATATAGGACAGGTATGTCTTCTTTGAAATATAGTTTGTTACTTTATGAAAAGATGAATGCTTGGAGTTTGGATACCAGATAACTTCAAATTCACAATATATATTATTTTCTGAAAGAGTTTAAAGTAAAAAGGATTTTCTAAGCTACAAATACAAAGCTCGAAACCTAAACATCACTGTACAAATCCAATATTTGCACAATATTTGAGTAAGTATTTGAGCAAATATTTCCCTTATTTGAACTGTGATGGGATTTTATTTTTTCTCCCTAGTATTGTAGGTCTTTGACAAATTCAGTGATGACATCCTCAATACCTATTTTCATTAAAACAAGAGAAAGCCATTCAAACTGGAAGCTAATTTTGCCCAAGCATCATTTTTACCCTCTAAACCCAAACTGATCCCGAATCCTGTAGGTTTTACAAATAAAATTAAAAAAAAAAAAAAAAATCAGACTAATGTAAATCACATTTTCCAACTAATCAATTGCTTATTACATTATAGAAAATGTAATTTGAAAATTGCCTTAGGAAAATATTCTTTAATTAGCATGTATTGAAGGCCTTCTGTTTCTGCTTTTATAGATTAACTGCTACTAGAATTATGCTCATGTGGTAATAAAAAAAATAAAACTAGATAACTAGACAAACTATGTGAAGGTGGTTTTAGACTTTGAATAAGCAGCACTGGACTGTAGTCCCTGAGAAAAGAGAAACTACATGAGGTGACATATTTTCCCGGATTCAGACTAGGAAGTAGAAAGCAAAATACAACTCAATCTTAAGGATGAATTAAGGAGACTGAAGTTAGAACTTGAAGAGGTGAAGAAGGCTTAAATTTATAGGTCAGATTTCTGTAGGGGGATGCTTCACAGACACTTTCAAAAATATCTACTTTGGTCTAAGAGGAAATGACTGAAGGGTGAGGAAAGAACCATCAAAAATCAGTAGTCAAAAATTTCTCAGAGCTGCAAATAGTTTATAATCCCAGAGGTCAGAGGAAGAGGCCTCAGTACATGGGAAATTAGAGAGACTCCCACAGAAAGACTTTAGGTGATGGGCAGAGTAAAAGCACCAGTCCCCTACCCCCTCAATCTAACTTTCACATTGTAATCCCTGGTGTTGATAGTGTTACATGGCAAAAGGGATTTTACGGATAGAATTAAGATTACAGACCTTAAAATAGAGAGATTATTGTTTTATCCAGGTGGGCCAAATGTAATCACAAGGGTCCTTAAAAGTGGAGGATATCAGAAAAATCAGCCAGAGAGATTTGGCGGTAGAGGAAAAAGCAGCAGAGATTTGAAGCCTGAGAGACTTTGAGCTGCCATTGATGGCTTTGAAGATAAAGCAAGGTTACCATCCATGAGTCAAGGAAGAAAGATGGCTTCTAAAAGCTAGAAACAGTCCTCAGCTGGCACACAGTAAGCAAACCAGAACCTTAGTCTTACAAGAAATAGAATTCAGCTAACAAAATGAACAAGGAAATGGGTTCTCTTTGGTATATTTTTGTTGAAATATAATAATAGATAGAAGTGCTTATTATTGAAGATTGTTTTCTTAATCCATGTGCTTTTGACTGTAAACTTTCAATAAATTTGCTCCCCTAGTGAAAAACACAGTGAGAAAATGCTATTGTTATCAGGGATTTCTGATTGATCAAAGGTGAGTCATAGCATAGCGAAGTACAAGGCTTAAGAATAAAACAATAAAAAATCATTAATATATGTTTGCAGTAGCCTAATACAAAGATTTCAGAAATTAGTTATCAATGATATGCTAACTATAATTTGCTGTTTAGGTTTCAATAATATGCTTTTAGAAGACAGAAAGAAGCAAAATATGTAATTTAAGGCCCGTACAATACGGCATAAGGTTTAAAAAGTCTGGACTATTTAGTTATACACAAAAAGACAAGTGACTAATTTTCATAAACTCTTAAAAGTTAGAATTCTTCCTTCCTTCCTTCCTTCCTTCCTTCCTTCCTTCCTTCTTTCCTTCCTTCTTTCCTTCCTTCTTTCCTTTTCTTCTATTAAAGCAACTGTGAGATATATTCAAATATTCTATATGGATGAAGAGTTTACTGACAGTAATGGTGCTGAAACTGGGCAGGTAGGATACAAACTGAATAAAATTTAATTATGGGAAGATCTCTCAGGTCAACTGACTGAACAATCTAATTTTGAGTTATGAAAAAAACTTTATTTTTTAAAAGAGAAAGACCAAAAAAATTACCTATTGCTAACATAGATCATTAAATATTGCCCCTATGAAAACTAATAAGGACAATTGCATGCTGTCCAGATATGTTTTGCACCTCTACATTGGTGTGTTTGTGTATATGTATATGTATGTGCACACATATATACTCATTTTATTTAACAGATATGTTATTTGATTGTTTCTTAATGCTTCCCCTTTTGTAATGTCAAGGCATTCAAATTAGTATCTTTGACTATTAAGCTATATTTAATCAAATAATATTTTTCAACTGAAGAAACATCCAATGATATTGTACTTTTGTTTATATACTAGAGGATAACCATAGATTTCAAAATACTAGTATCAACTCAAAGTTCAGATGAAAAATTTATTTGAATTATTATTTTTATTTGTATTTACTATTTACAAGGTTGTATGCTATAATTTTGTCAACCAGAAGGACTGAATCAATTGATATAATGTACTTGACATATCCAAGATGCTTCTTTATGAAAATGTTGGAACATCAATAAGGAGTTACAAATTTGAGTGTGTGTGTCACATGGATGATGCCATTTAAAAGTGTTAAACTATATTTAGGACTGAACAATCTTTATTATACATACACAAATCTGTGACCTTTTAACGTAAAATATGGGCACAATTTCTAAAGAAACTGGTAACAGCAATATATACTTTTGATTAATATAAAATTCTGAGTCGTTAATTTTTATTGTATCAACTCTTACATGGATAGTGCTGTGAAAAAAGTTCAAAGAATAAAAAAATAAAAATTATATTAGGTCATTGTATAAACCAAAATGGCATGACTATTTACATGAAGAAAATAAAATATTTATATCAACTTTTGCAAAGTCAAATGGATAATAAATAAAATATGCCAGTGAAAGGAATGTGTTTAACTCATGAAAATTGTGACAATGAAAATATTGATTACGAATTAGGCTATATAACCACAATTAGAAGGCAATACATTTATTTAGCCTTTGTTTCAGTGTAACAAACTTTTCATTTTTTCTACGCATTTTCTTTATGCATCTAAAATCAGAAAATTTTATGCTATGTATTTATTTAAATAAAATTAAGGCTCAGATGAGTCCAAAAATATCCTTTTTTCCTCCGCCTACTGCTCACCCTGTGTAGGCAGCACTGTTTTCCTATATAGAAAACCGTTTTCCCTCACTTGAGCAGTGTATTACTTTGCTGTGGTTACTATAATCCACTAACTGGGCAGCTTAAATAATAAATGCTGTGTTTCAAAGTTCTGGACGATTGATGTTTAATATCAAGGTGTTGGCAGGGTTGATTCTTTCTGAGAACTGTGAAAGAATCTGTTCCATACCTCTTACCTAGCTTTTATTGGTTTGCTGGTGATCTTAGGAGTTCCTGGCTTGTAGAAGCATCTTACGAATCTCTGCCTTCACACTGAATTCTTCCTGTATGCTTTATATAAAGCTTCCATTTACATAAAGACACTAGTCATATTGGCTTGATTCCCAACTTAATGACCTAATTTTAACTTAATTATCTCTTTAAAACCTTATCTTCAAATGAGGTTACATTCTGAGATACTTGGGTTACATTCTCAACATATAAATTTGAGGGAACAGGATTTAACCTGTAAAAGGGAATTTTAGTCTGTTGGAAATGGTTGTTTATGGAATAATATCAAAATATTACACAGCTGTATGGGAATCTAGATAATAATACAGAGCAAAATGATTTATTATTAACTATACAGAGAGATTATAAAACCTATGGGAAAATTTTCTAAAAGCTTTGTGCTTTTTAGTTTTCATTGAAGTATTTAAAGGTAACAAATCATAAAAAAATGTATTGGTGGAAAAAAGACATAGAAAGAGACAGGTAAGAGACAACAGGTGAGATAATCATATGCAGATTATCTTGGGCTTCTGACCATACCTGTCTTCAGAAATATTGTTGAAGATTATAGAACTATGGAAAAATCAGTTACCAGAGGTCATGCGAACTTGAGAGTTTTGATTTAAATACTGTAATATAAGAAGCCACTTGACTTGAAGAACAATATAATAAAAAATGTTTGTGTGAATTTACTTTAACATTATATATAGGGAAAAAAAACTCAGGGAAGTCAGGAAAATGTAAAGAAAGCACATGCTGGCAACTGCTCTGGTATGTATAAGAAAGTAAACAGCGATTACTGATATAATAATAATTTCCAATCAGCAGGATTTAAATATCGAAACCTGAAGCGAAGGTGGTGTCAGGGTATGCATTTGTATGTATATGTAAATATACCTGCATACATGCTAACACACACATTGGATCCTGTACAGAAATCATGCTTTTATTGAATATAGATCCTTTACTCTCTTTTTTTTATAGTTTATACTATTAAGTTTATTACTGATGAGAGAATATAAAGTAGTATCCAGATCCTGTGCCTTTGTTCCCAATAAACTTCCAATTTGGAATTTCAAAGATTATTTATTAAATGCCTTCATAAAATACTACTTTACTACATAGCGTGTGTGCATGTATACACACCCACACACTCATAAGTGCATATGTACATTTGAGCAAGATGGTTTTATAACTTGGACCTAGAAGAAAATATCTGAATTCACAGCATTCTTAATGAACAAATATTGTCTTTTGCTATTCTCTCTTTCAAATAAGAGTCTCCCTGTCTTTCCTTCAAATTCAGAGAAAGATTGATTCTGAGCGTGAAAACTTCTGAGTCATAATATATTGATTAAATTTCAGTGGATATATGAATCACTTAAAATCTTATATCAGTATTTATAAATAAGCGTGTGTGCATGTGTGCATGTGTAGGAGTATATATAAATATTGTGGCATAGGTTTACCTCACATCTTAGGTAAGAGATGAAATACAATTATTTCACCTTTAGGTAGTGAAGCTTTCTTCACAAAACCCACTTACTGATTAGTTGGAGAAATAGTTTTGTCAAATGACAAATACAATTTAAGTTCAGTAAAGTTAACTAATGTAAACAGCCCTCTTGGTTATAATATGGAGAAGAACTCAGTCTCCCAGATCGACTGCTCAGCCAGCTCCTTCCCTCTTCTGTGCTCTTCATAAATTGAAACAGATTAAAGGTAGAGGCATAATTATGGGAGATAGCTGGAAAAAGTGAGGGGTCTGGAGCATGATGTCGTCTGCCTCCCTCCAGTCTCCAGGTCATCTCTTTTCTGTCTACAGATATTGGTGGCTAAATTCTGCAGGTGGTATAAGTACTGTGTGTTCAGATCCACAGGGAGTCTAGCCAGAATTTAACTCTACTCAGCAACTGCTGACACTGTAGACTCCTAGAGAACTGGCTTTGCTGACTACTAGATCCCTGATGTGGTTCACTTAGCAGCATCCCCTCATTCCTTTTATGGCAAACCTGTCTGGCAAGTTCCCCCTACATAACCTTAAGTGCTTCTGGAATTCCTCTCAGAACAAAGAGTGTCTTTATGAAGTTAAATCTCAGAGCTAAAACCACAAAGTCTCGGACTGATCATGCTACATTATTAGTTTTGTTTCTCCTCAAATTGTTGTCTTCAGATTCCCAAACTGGGAATACATTCATGAGCCACCATCTACCCTCAGGGAATCTTAATCACTTGATGTATACGGCCTTCTCCACAAGCAAGAGCTTAAATAATGAAAATACACTGTTAGTTCTAACGACTTTGCTGTCTTCTTTCTCTCTTTTCTCCTTCCTATTACCCTCAGGGGCTCCTTTTGACTTGAAACATCAGGCCACTGCTGATCAACAAGTTGCTCTATGTTCAGATACATAAATATACCGACATGAGACCTCTAGGCTTGTCGAAAGCCCAAAGGGCAATAAAGAAACCTGGAAAATCCTCTCTCTATCAATAACGCTACCTATTTCTTACACCTATTAACCTGCTGTCAAATCCTACTTTTCATGTTAAAGCTGAGTGTTACCAGCTTTTTACTCTTGGTTGTTTTTCTTTAAAACCAGAGTCACCACTAATCCCAGCCCCCCAAAGCAAAGAGAGATAGTTCTATGCTGTGGAAAAATAAAAATAAAAGAAAATTTATTTAAAAATTTTCACTCAGCTATATATAATACTGTATATACAAAGTTAAAATTTACCAAAATTCAGGATCACTGCATAGATTAATGAAAACCATATTTTTCAACTCAGTCTAACAGTCATAAAAAACATAAATGCCAAGTTATGGAATTCATACTATGTTTGGCTTATCTTACGTTGAACTTAGAAAATCTCAAATAATCACCAGGCAGGTACTTCCTCTAACCCCTACACCAAAAAAATTAAAACTTAGCCGGTCTGGTGTTCTTTTGAAAAATGAAGTTATAGAGAGGAAGGAGACAGTCACCAGTTTTAGAGTAATCAATACATACAGACACACAAACCCACATCTATGTCATGTAGACATAGATATGGGTGCAGGTATGGTATGGGCATGTTTTTGTTTTAACACTGGTCCTTTCTCTCTTTATTAAATTAGTTTTAGAATTTCCAGGCTTATAAATGAAGCTTCTACTCCATCTGCAGAAATAAATTTTGCATGCATTTATTAACACCCGTGCTCAATTGCTGGATACCAATTTATTTTTGAAATTCTAAAAAATTATATAATATTCAGGTCATGTTGAATGATGACAACATAGAGAAAACTGGTAAAAGAACAATGACTCCAGGTTTAGACAACCCTTAGTCACTTACCTATCTTTTTGGACGTCGTTTTTAACTTACCGAGCCCTTTGCTCATTTTCTTCATCCGTTAAATGGGCATAGATGCATCTCTCCTGAGGAATTGTGTTAACATTGACTGTAACACATGCAAGATTGCTAGTTCACCATCTTTCTCAATATAGGCATTTAACATATGAGAGCACATATTGCTATTAATGAAGCTGTTCTACTCTCTCAAAACAAACACATAAAAATAATTTGTTGGAGCGTGAACAGAACAGCATTCAGATGGCTGGCTATGAAAATCGACGGCCACTCTTAAGTAATTTTAAATCTTTATTTCAAATGTGATTTGTTTTAATACAGGGGAAAACAATCTTTATTTGAGAAATACAATTTATTTTTAATAAAGAAATCTGCTTTATAGTTGAAAAAGACTATTAATCCACATTTAAAAGAACAGTGTAAGAGATGCTGATGGATCTCAAGTTCTCCCAAAGCCTCCCACTCTCCATTTCTTTTAATCTTTACTCAACTCCCTCCCTAGTCTTTCTGGCCTCCAAAAAGCAAGCAACCTTTAATATGCTATTTATTTTACTTATAGAGCTTCATATTTTGCTTTTAATTTAAAAACTAGGTCAGTGAAATGGCTTATTTTGATCAGTCTTAAAAGAAAAAAAAAGTATTTCTCTGTTCACTTCTTCGAAAATTTTGAAAAAAAAAAAGATAATCTTTGATGTTATCTCAATCAGTTGTGTGAACTGAATCTGCACTGGCGCAGGGAGATATTACTATTTCTACTGATCCTTATTTTTATCTTTAAAAAAATTAGAGAAATTAGTTCTAGATTACCATTGACACCCTCCCTCCGTGCTTCCGTCATTTCCATGGTCACACTTTCTGAACAGTATTCTAGAGTTTTCTAGAGAACTAAATTTGGAATGAGGTATATCTATTTCTTAACCAAGATATTTTTAAAAACTATATACCGAAGAACCAAATTTGCAAACTATCACTACCATATTGTAAAGAGGAGTACTGTGTTAAATAGAATTTTGTCTGTGAGCATAAATGACATTTTTTATAATCAAATTTTCTCAAATTCATTGCATAGGTAAGAAAAATTCATTTCTTATAGGTTCAATACAGTAATCATTTATAAAACTTTAATACAAAGAAGGCAAATTCCTAACTAAAACAATATAAATTTACCTCTACTTAGTCTGTTCATTCACACGAATGTTCTCTCTCTCCCTCTCTCCCTCCCTTCTCTCCTCTGTTTTTCTCAAGTACACACAAGACACTTTTTAAAAAAAGTATAGGAATATTCATTATTTAAAAGTTGTAATACCTGCCTATGTTTCCATTGTAATATTCTATATGAGACATTATTCTATATAGTTTTTTTCATTTAGATTATGTTAAATAGTTGAATAGTAAATGGTGGCTCCATTATCACTATAATAATTATGATGTAAAAGATCTAAATGTAAATTCAGCTAAAACTCCAACTTGCAGACCCTTGGCTTGCAGCAATTACCTGAGGGAAAGAAATGGCTGAGAACATGTTTATTGCTCAGGCAGCATTCTTCACAGACTTTCCAACCGATGAAAATGTCAGTTCAGCTGATGGCAAAGAATAAGACATTTGCAAAAAGAATGCATGAGCAAACCTGCTTTCAGCAAACGTTTTTCTAACATTAATAAAAGTTAAAGTTTTAAGCAATATATCACTAGGAAAGTGATTGAAATGAGGTTTCAAAGACAGTGATTCTCTCTTGCACAAGGATGCACCATATTAAGTAACTGCAGAGAAATGAACTTGAGTGTGTTAAAATGAGGAATTTTGAGAATGTTCTCAGTCAAATTTCTACATCTTATGGCTTCATGTCTAGCATAAAAAAACAAGGCAAATTGCTACATCAAAGAAGGCAAAATGCAAGAACTTTGATTCATTGGTTGCGTATTAATAATTATTGAGTTAGAAGTCATACTCAACAGAATTATTGATATGACTGTGAATGATTTGGTTTTTATTCAACATGCCCTATAGAAGAGTTCCAAGTATATACACATAAATTAAAAATAAGATTCTTTTAAATCATGAATCATGTCTGTAGTAAAAAACCCTTGATGAAAAGTTTTAGACTTATCTGAGAACATCTGTTCAGAGAGAGATTTTTTTTTTAACATTAATCTCTTGGTCCTGAAAGCTTCTGGAAACAGGGAATAAGGTGTTCTCTTGCCTTCAGGGAAAACTATAACATTTCAAATTCATCTTATGCTGTCTCACATTAATATTATTCAACTTTCAAATGAAAAGAAATTCCATCTGGTTCCCTTTGGATAACTCATACATTATCCTCACCATCATAAATATTTTAGTACTTGCTTGCTAAGAACTGTACTTAGGTGCAGTGAACATAAAGATAATGCACATAAACCATAGTTTAACCAATTGTTCTTGTCTATAGCACTTATATCATCAAAATATACTTATTTAATACCTTTGATAGTAATTGCTGGACTGACTAAAAAGGAGCTTAAGACCTGGTTATTGACATCAAATGGCTTCTTTCCTTTATTCGTTTACTAGAGCTCCTATAACAAATACCACAGACTGGATGGCTTCAATAACCAAAGTTTATTTTCTTATCTTTCTGGAGGATGGGAAGTCTAAGATCAAATTGTTGGCAGATTTGGTTTCTCCTGAGTCCCCTCTCTTTGGTTTGCAGACAGCTACTTTTTCCCTGTGTCCTCGCACGGTCATCCCTAGCGCTGTGCATTCTTCTGGTGTCTTTCTGGGTGTGTCCGAATTCTATGCTTTTATAAGAACTTTAGTCATATTGGATTAGGGTCCACCCTGAAGACCTCATTTAACCTAATCACCTCTTTAAAGTCTTTATCTCCAAATGCTGTTACATATTAAGGTACTTGGGGGTTAAGATTTTAACACATGAATTTCTGGGGAACACAGTTCAACGTAGAACATATTTTGATTGTTCAAAGGAGAAAGAAACCACCTTGAATATAGTCATTTATTCAAAGAGATTTCTTTCTAGACGTTATTGATTAGTTTTATTGGAAAAAATTCAATTATATTAAAAACTTTTATTAAAAACTTTAATTTTATTAAAAACTTTTTTTTTTTTAAGATCTTTATTCATCTATATTGCAGGAAGTTGCTATAGGCTAAATACATTAGTTAAGAATGAAATATACCCAGGATACCACAGTGACTAAAGAACTGTTCCTTATAACAATAAACTGGACGAGAGCCACGCAGTACAAAAATGTGTACTGTGAGCAAGTGAGCAAGTTGAGTCTGAGTGTGCCTGTAACATCCACTATGTCCTATCCACACTTGCCAACAAAAGGACCTTGGTCTAGAAATCCTCTCCCTCAGATTCCCTAGATGTTTTTCCAACCAGATGGTGTATCTTTTGGCTCCTACTTTTAGAGAATCAGAGTATTTGCATTTTGTAAATGTGTTGGGTGCATGCTCTGTGCCTTTGCTTTAACTCCGACTACTAGAGACACTGTGAGTGACCTCCACAATATCTTAGTCTCGACAGCCGTGCTCAGCTCCTGTGGACTCATGTCTGTGAGTCATGGCTTCTTTTATAGAATCAGTCCATCTCTTATTTGAGCTTCCTCTTTCCTTGCTGCCTTTTATTTTTCCTGCATTATTGTCTTTCCCAAGGAACTCTGCCTTCTCATGATGTGCCCCAAATAAGACAGCTTCTGTTTTATCATTATTGCCTACAGTGACGATTCAGGCTTGATTGGTTCTAGGACCCACTTGTTTGTCATTCTGCCGTTCCATTGTATCCATAGAGATCTCCTCCAATATCGTATTTCAAATAAATCTTTTAAAAAATTTTTTTTCCCCTATCAGCCTTCTTCACTGTCCAACTTTTGCATCAGTAAACAGTAATTGGCTTAGCCTTGGTCTGCAATGGCTCATCTTTGTTCTTGGTGATCTTTCCTAATTTCTCTATTGCTGCCATTCTGAGTCTCAACCTTCCCTCGATTTCTTGACTGCAGTCCCCTTTTGAATTGATGACTAAAACAAAGTAAGCGAATATTTAATAATTTTCGTACTGTCATGGTCTATGTGAAAGTCATGTATTTCTTCTGCAGTCATGATTTTTGTCCTCTTGATGTTCAGATAGTCTTTCTTGCTTTGGCACTTTCTTCTTTCACTTTCATTACAAATTGTTTCAAATCACTGCTACTTTCTACCAGTAAGATGGTGTCATCAGCGTATCTTATGTTAATAATATTTCTCCGACCAATTTTTACTCTCTTTCCTCTGAGTGTAGCCCAGATTTTCATATAATTTGTCCTGCATACAGATTACATAAATAGTTTTTTATGATCCATACAGCCAAAAGCTTTAGTGTAGTTTATAAAACATACATGTATATGTAGCATTTTCTTAAAATATGCAAGAAACTTGCAAGAACCTTACCATCAAGGATTATACTTTACATGTTTTATATCCTCAACATGAATGGAAAGTCAAAAATGAAGGGGACCATTATTTGTTGAATATTTACCAATATTCAGACTCTCAGATTTAAATTATGCGCCTGCTTTGTACTTTAAATCACTTACTAACAATGCTCAGTGGTCAAGGGAATTAAGTGATGTTTTAATTGAAAATTGTAGTATTTGTTTTATCTGGAATATTAATATACTCACTAAAAATGTCCATTAGGTAAATGTTTTCCATGCATCATAACATCTGCCTTTGGGAATAAAATTCATTGGCATATCCTCTTTGATAATTCACTATATCCTTTTTATATCTTATGTCATCGTGACATCCTACAAGAAAAGTACATACAAGCATATATTCATGACTTAAAAATTAGAAGTTTTATAAGCTGTGATTAGTAAATTTAGTTTATATTAAAATGTAAATGCTGTTTAGTTCATCAGTTGTTTGTATTCTAATCCCTAAGCATGTAGCAGTCATCCAAAAGTAAATATTAATCATACTCAAAATCATTCCTAGATTTTTAGTGATAATATTTAGAAATCATTCCTGGAATTATACAAAAATATACATAATTCTTTCTCAAAGAATGCAAAACATACTTTAAATTTTATATACTTTGTTAAATTCCCACTCTGTGCAAGATTATCTGCTAAGTGTTGTACTATACTCTAGTTAATGAACTTAGCAGGTAAAGAATAATCACACTCAAATGGTTTTCATTATTTGAAAGTAAGCAAATAAGTCATCAGCACCTTTTGCAATAAATAAAGTTGCAAATTCTGTTTCCTGTCTCTACAAATTTAAGATATCCTTATAGAAAAATGAAAAGAAATCAAGATAATATAGCAATAGATATAAATTGTAAATATTCATAAAAAACATAGTCTTATACATTCCATATCTGCTCTTGATTTTATAGCAAGCTAATGAGAAAACTAAAAAATAAAAAAAATAAAGAAGTAGAAAAAATGTAACCTATAATTGGTTCTTAATATAAAGTTTTTTCAGTTTTGTTTAATCTCTCCATCCTTTCCACTCTACTTTCTTTGCTCAGAAACGACTCTCAAATCCTATATTTCATCACTTTCTATTTCCAAATAAATGACAACTGCCTAATTGAAAAGTAGGCCCAAGTTTTCTTTTATTAAAATAATGTTCCTTAGTACTGCTCTTCTGCCCAGTTTATAGTTTTGTTTACATTCCCTCAGAAACTTGTATTTTGTTTGCAGTAAATTATCTCTATATTTTTCATTTGATTCTTAGCTAAATTTTATTTGTTCCTTATAAGATTATAAAATCTTTTCCAAATTACTTTTTCAATACTCCACGGTTTCTCCAAAGCTGTTATTCTCCTGGGTGTATAGATGGTCATAAAAGAAACAAATTAATGTCGTAATGAAAAGTTGCCAACAGTGAATTACTCCACAACTAATCCTACTTTTCATTAATGTTGTACAAAATAAAAGAATTTCAAATAATAATAGAATCACCAATATGAGTTTTGCAAACCTTAAAATTATCATTCACTTTTAAATATACAGGCTTGTTGTGATAATAATGATATCCCATATGTCAAAAATTTTGATAACAATATCTTTGAGTTCTGTTGAGCCCATTACATTAAAGACCTAATGACAAAATAACTGAAATGAACATGCTAGTTGTTAAAGTCACTCAGTGACTATCAATCTGAATCTTAATATGTTTAATTATGTTAATGTCAGTCAATTAGTCAAGCAACTTAGCTTCATTTATTTTCTGGCTCTGCTGATGATACTGTAAACATTTTACATGAGAAAGTGAGAAGTCTGCCAACACTTATCAAAGAAAAACATGGAACTATCGTTGATTTGTAGGGCAGAATTGCTATATACTTTGGGGAAACTGTTACCTTCGGTGTTAAAGAAATCAATTAGCTAGCACTCATTCTCTAAACATATATGAAAAAAAGATTTAAAGCAGACATTCTTTAATGCACCATTGGTTGATATTTCCTAGATGCATTGATTAGCTAAATAACCCTAGCATAAAGAGTTGAACTTATTTAGATTAAAAAATACTGTCAACTGGGAGTTGTTGGGTCTTATTCAACAGAATGAAATATGTCAGTAACAGACAAACGTGAGTGTCTAGATGGTATTTAAATTGTGTAATTGTATATTTCTAATGGAAAGAAGAATAGAAATGAAATCCTGGCAAAGAGAGTAGTCAGTGAACAGATAGCTAAGAAAATTATTAAGTGTGCTCTCTTGGCACAAGACTGATGAATCACTTGACTGTTCTCAGTAGTATATAGAAGGAAGTGGTCACTGCTCCATTTTTTTTCCCCTGAATTTATTTGTCACTCTTTCTTCCCATGTTTTCATTCAGTTTTATTGAGAAATAATTGTCATACATCACAGTATAAGCTTAAGACACACAACACGATGGTTTGATTTACATACATTGTAAAATGATTATTGCAATAGGTTCAGTTAACATTCATCTTCTCATTTTCAAATATAGATAAAATAAAAAGAAAAAAAGTGGAAACAAAATTTCTTCTCATGATGAGAACTCTTAGGATTTACTCTCTTAACAACTTTTCTATGTATCATATAGCAGTATTAGCCATATACTTATTTATCTTATAACTGGAAATTTAAGCATCTTTCTCCAATATCCTGTTCCTTCACCCTCCATCTCTGGTAACCACAAGTCTGATCTCTTTTTCTATGAGGTTTATTTATTTGTTTAGATCCACATGTAAGTGAGATCATACAGTACTGTGTTTCTGACATATTTCACTCAGCATGCCTTCAAAGTCCATCTTTGTTGTCACAAATAGTAAAATGTCCTCATTTTTTATAACTGAATAATATTTCTATACATATGACATATATCATATATATACATATGACATATATATATGTGTATATATACACATACATATATATCACAACTTCTTTATCCGTTCGTCCACTGATAGTCACTTAGGTTGTTTTCATGTCTTGACTATTATAAATTATGCTGCTGTGAACATGGGGGTAATCTTTATGATTTTCTGTATATAAAATTATGTCATCTGCAAATAGAAGCAATTTACTTCTTCCAATTCTGATAACTTTTTTTCTTGCCTAATTGCTCTAGCTAGAATTTCCAGTACTATGTTAAATAGGAATTGTGAGAAAGTACCCTTGTCTTGTAACTAGTCCTCAAGAAAAGCTTTCAAACTTTCACTGTTGAATATGATGTTAGCTGAGGGATTGTCATATGTGACTTTTATTATGTTGAGATATGCTCCTTCTATGTTTAATTTGTTGAGTTTTATCTTAAATGATGTTAAACTTTGTCAAATGCTTTTTCTATATCTATTGAGGTAATTATATGATTTTTTAAATTCTATTAATGTGTTGTATTATATTTAATAATTAGGATATGTTAAACTATCCTTGCATTCCAGGGATAAATTCTATGTGATAGTGGTAAATAATCCTTTTAATGTGCTGCTGAATTCAGTTTGCTAGTATTTTATTGAGGGTTTTGCTTTAAATATACTTTCTGTCATTTTCTCTCTTCCTTCTGGAATTCTCATAATCTAATATTGTTTTTTACATTGTGTCTTATAATTCATATAGAATTTCTTAAATCTTTATTATTATTATGTTTTCTTTTTGCTACTCTAAGTAATTTCTAATTCTTGTCTTCCATATCACTGATTCTTCTGCATGGTTGAATCTACTTTGAAACTCTCTACTTAAATCTTCAGTTCAATTATTCTGTTTTTCAGCTATAAAATTCTATTATTTGTTGGTTGCTATTTTCTTGTTAAACTTCTTGTTTCTGTCATACATTGTGTTCCTAATTTTGTTTTGCTGTCTATTTCAAACAAATGCCATAGACAGCAAAAATATTTATAGACATTAAGAAGAGATATCAAAAACAAGTCTCTCTTTAGATGCAAATAAAATAAAGAGAATCTAGAGATTCCATAGTTCTTGTTAAATGCGAGGAGTCTAGGGGCTAAGGTTTTCAGATTTATTGCACATGTAGCCTAAAGCTACATGACTCTATAAAACATTTGAGAAAATTGGCATGGGATTATTGTGCACAATTCAAAAAAATAGTAGGAAGTTTTAATATGACAGGAGATTTTTTTTTTTGAAGAGTAGATGCAGAAACTGTCTAACCCAAGGCTCCTTAGAGAAGCTGCATCTAAGCTGGGTCACTTTTTAAGCTTTTAGAACACCTTATTTTACAAGTTACAGAAAAATGGACTGAGAGAATACAAAGATTAATAGAAACATGCCATGGATTTTACTTTCAAATAAATTATAGTCATATGGAATATATTACATTAACACATGATTGTAATATCAATTATATATTTTTAATAAAATAGAAAAGCATAGGTCAAATTATATTATAAATATGTATACACGACTTCTAAAGAAAATGTGAGCAAATATAAGGAAATGATAAATCGAGCTTATTTTAAGCATGAAAATTTATTTTAAGAAATCTAATATAAATTACCAAAATAAATAACTAAAAGTAGGTTCAAAATAACTATTTAATATAAAATTCTTAACCAACTATAAAGAGATGTTGATGTGTATCTAATCAAAATAAAAACAAATTCATCAACCAACAAAGCAAAAAAATGTCTAAAGCAAAACATCTTATAGAAATGGGCATATTTAAGAGTGAAGTGATAAATATATCCTCTTTAAATCGAAACTGAGATGGAAACTCCACAATCTTTTCTTCAGTGTTGTATGGGAGATTCTAACAAGAACAGACAAATGTAATAAATGCATGTGAAATGATTGTGAGAAAAGAACAAACTAACAAAAAACAAACAAAAAATGTTTTTAGATATAAATATTAATTATATTTAATAAGAAAAAAGAAATTTGAAGCTTAGAAATTATAAGATAGATACAATTTCATTCATAGGTCTTATTTTGACACCATTTTTAACCTTCACCAAAGTTGTACTTGTTTCTCCAGGAGTTTAGACAACAGACTATTTTGTGAAAATTTTTTTTTTTAATTTTGTGGGTTAGAAAAAAATGGTTTCTCTGGAAGTATTTATTAACATTCCCTTTATTATAAAAAAAAAAATAACTCTCTTATATTTAGGTACAATTTACCTTTATTTTCTCAGAATTACCTGGCTATACTCATGCTTGTTTATGTGTCGTTAGTGTTTTTTCTACTTTTAGAAGCTCTTTCTATTTAATATATGCTGACAACTGGCTGTAATATAAATATAATATAATAAAAAAATTCTCATTGTAGTATTTTCAATTGCTAGCCATCACCTTCACATTTTTATTTCAAGTTTTCTTCTCTAACCTTTTAGAAAAGAGGAACTTATTAGTCAACTTGCATAGCTTCAGGATATGAATCCTGATGATGTTTTTATTATTATTATTATTATTATTATTATTATTCAATTGTTTTCCATTTATAAGTTAACTTAGGGAGAATTGCTATTGTTATGATTTTGAGTCTTCCTATTTAAGAACATGATATGACCCTGTAGTTATTCAAGATTAAATTTTGTGCAGAGCCTAAAATTAATAAGTAAAGATTATCAGCCACAGATTTCACATCACTGTGAAGTACAAATTTCAAACAATTAGGATCTCTTAGTGGAGATGTGTGATATTTTATAGTTTACTTTCTGTAATTCAGGCAGAAATAGAATAGTGCAATAACTGAAATAATAAAAATTAATATACTGCGTTTTTAGTTTATAAAGAATTTCTTCAGAATAACCTTTAACTGTCAATGTAATATTATTTTACTAACAAAAGAACTGAGGTTTACAGAAAATAACTTACTTCCCCAGGATCAAAAATAAAGTAGTTATATAAAACTAGTTTTTTTATACCTACAAACCTCATATTCTTGCCAGAGGATCATGCTGAGCAATTCATTTTGAATTTTAAAGTCCCACTTACCTAAAATATCATTTCCCAAAGTGAGTACCATAGAACGTTATTTGTTTATACAGTTAATAACTGACCTTCAATTGAAGTCAACTGTAGTAAAAATGTTTGGAACTTGCTGGTTTATACCAGTTTTATTACTGCAGAACTTCCTAAAGCATATAATATACTAATATAATTTAATAGTAAATGTTTTTTCAGGTAATATAATTATAAACAAATTCATAAAATCGTGGAAAGTTTAGATACCTAATTTAGAGAAAGACCCCATATGTCGAACTAATGAGCATGTGTTAAATTGCTGAGCCTTGCATTCTAAAATAGTAGTGTGTTCTAGGAAAAGATTTATTATCCTCACCAAGATGGATAAATGTGTAAGTGGACTACATAAAAAAAAATGCAAAATAACTCTATATAATTTTGTGATGCCCTCTGTCCCTCTCCAATCTCCCCACTATTTTACTAAACCTAATTATATTCATTATAGTGATATTCTTTTATTTAATGTTTTCTTCCTTGATAAATGAAAAGCACTTACATGTTAAAACACATGGCCATAGAAAGTTTCCTAGTAGATAATGAGGCTTTATACTATTGTCAAATATAATAGAAAATTTTACATGTCTCGATATTATCTAAAAAGAGATATAAAATGTTTAAGTTGACTAATAATTTAGAATTATTCAGTTGACTAAAATTATCACAATACATATGCTAAAATGCCTTTAGAAAAAATAAACCAGTAAACATTAAACACTGGGTTAATTATTTGTTTTTTTCTTTTCAAATACTTTTATAGATTTCTCAGTTGCAGTTTGAAAGTGTAGTAATAAAAACATGTCCTTTACAAATATAAATGTAGAATATAGAATTATCTATACTTTTTTGCCAATACCAGTCATTTTTTTAAATCTTCCTTTCTCTTGCTATCTTATTTTACTTTGGTGATAACTAAGCTTTCTACAACCTAAATGCTTTCTTCTTTATGTAGGTAATCTCCTAATACAAATATTTTCTCATGAAAATATATATCCAAATCTACATCTTTATTCAAAAGTTTGTAAAATGAATTTTATATCTTTATCTTAAATTACTTCTTATAAATCTCCATTAATAGAAGAGATTAATATAGCATTAATCCATTTGATACATATACACAGAACTTCTATATGCCAAATACACTTTTAAGCAACACAGATATACACATTCTCCCTGATGTTTTGATTGCCCGATGTTTTGATTGTTGCTGTATAACCAACCACAACAAGATGTAGAAGCTTAAGTCCACAAAAGTACAGGTGTTTATGATTCTGCAATTTGATTGTAGCTGTTTGGACAGCTCTACTCTGCTCTCTGTGTTGTTATGTGGGCTGGCTCACCACTGGGGTGGAGAATCCATGCCCAGAATGTCTCTTTCACATGGCTGGCCTAGGTGTTGCTGGCTGATGTCTGGGAGCTGATCTAGAGTTGTTGTGGAGACTCAGTCTTTTTCTTTTTGTGAGACACTCCACAAAGCTGCCTAGACTTTGTTATAGCATGACATGGCACTACATCACTGCAGTCATATTTTATTAGTTAAAGCAGTCACAGGTCCAGCCAGATTCTAGGCAGTAGGAAAGCAAACAAACAAACAACAACAACAAAAACTCACCTCCAGATGGAAAAAGTAACAACGATTTTGTGATTTTTTTAAATCCACCACTCCCGATGTGTGGAGAAGATAAGGATCTGGCAGATAATTAAAGAAGATTAAAGTAAATAATTATAGATAATGGTAGATAAATTCCTACATGTTTGCAGATTTCTGTAAATGAGGAACATTGATATCTTTAAGAGTGTATAATAGGATGACCCTAATATTTTTAGAGTTGTGGAAAATCATCTCGGAATAAATATTTTTTCGTGTAGAAATTAAAATTCATAATGCATTAGTTCTTGATTGCTGTATAACAATATTACCACAAACTTAGCAGCTTGCAACAATGAACATTTAGTAGTTCACAATTTCCCTAGTACAAGGCCATGGGAATGACTTAACTGGGTCTTCTGCTTTAAAGTATCACAAGGCAACAGACGTGGTGTCACTCAGGTCTGGATTCTCATCCAGAGGCTCAATTGCCATAGGATCTGTATCCCCAATAACGTGGTTGATGGCAAGATTCAATTTCTTGTGGCCGTGCAAGTGAGGGCTTCCATTTCTTTCTGTCTGTCTAATGGAGGCTGACTTCAGTTCATAGAGGCCACCTGTAGTTCCTTGCCACCTGAGGTTTCCCAACATGGCCATTTGCACTCTCATATCAGGAAGGTAGTAAAAGATTAGCAAGATGAACACTAAGGTCTTATATGAACACTTAATCACATAATTATGTATGCATGATCACATATTTCCCACCACCTTTTTTTTTATATCCTATATGTTAGAATCCAATCGCAGTTCCCACACATACTCAGCATGAGGACTTCCACAGGGAATAAACACGGCATAGTAGGGATTGTCAGGGTCACCGCAAGACTGTTCATGAGAAATAGGATTTACGTGAGGACCTCAGCACTTCAACAAGCTTGTGAACTTGGTGACTCTCTTTTGCTTGTACCAGACTGAAATAAAACCATAATGTCATTTTTTACTCCTATCTCTTTCTTTTCACTCTCCTTACCTGGTAAGTTGTCATGTCCTACAGATTAGTTTTCTAAATCATAGGTTGCAAGTTAAAGGACAACAGAGGCCAGACAAGGGACATAGATGAGTGTGGTTACCTAAGTATTGTGTTAAGCCACAAGGAATAATGGGGTATTACGAATGGAAGAGTGTACTTTCGGTGTGAAGTGGGATACAATCTATGTACAGATCCAAATACCGATTTTGTTCAGAAAAAGAAGCATGTATTGCCAAAAAGTATAAGACACTTTTTTTTTTTTTTTTTTTTTAGAGAAACTGAACTTTACTTATGGAAAATTTTGAAATATTTGTGAAATAATGTTCAGAAAATGCATCTCTAAGCTAGATCTGTGCTATGGTCTACCAGCTCGTGACCTGAAATTTAAAGTATCTCTGAAAACTACATCTTCATATGTTTTTATATATTATCTTTATAAAATATGTATGAAAGGAAATAATATTAATTTTAAATAGGTTATGAATATAACATATAAGATGATGGACAATACACCAAATGGGCAAAAATGTGTTAATAATATTGTATATGGAAGTTTGAAATTATGTAATATTTGAAATTATAAAATACACCATGATGCTGTGTTGGGAAAATAATGCCACAAAAAGTAAAATTGCTTTCTCACTTTTACTGAAATATATGTCATCTGAATCTGATATATAGAAAATGTTAAACTGAGCAAGGTGATGATCTCCAACTCTTTCGTGAATGTTCCTTACACAGATCTCTCTAATATTTCTTCAGTTGTCCTAAGGACATTCTAAAACCTAGTCTAATTATATCACTTTTCCGTTTAGAATATTCACATTACATTCTCTACTGAACAGTTTCTCCTTATTAAAGTACTATTTATCTACAGGTATCTTATCTTTTAGGCAATTTGATATTTCCCCATATTCTGGATTTATATTTTTGCTAGCGCCTTTGCTTAAAACTCTTTTTTTGCTATTTTTCTACCTGCCAAAGTGTCCATATTTTGAATTTAATTTGATTGTTCACCTTTCCATTAAGACTTCTTGTGTCCTCTAAAATTATTTTGATCTACTAAAAATTGCATCTACTAAAGCTTAATTTCACTAAAAATACTAGGTTTATTATAATAATATTCTCTCTTGTGTTATGTATATATTATGTGATATAGTTCTATATTTCTAGGTTGTAAGCTACATGTGAGAAAAAATATTTCATGGAGTCTATTTTAAAACTTTTATTCTAGATAAGTACTCAAAATATCTGCATAATTTTATTTATTGCAAAGTCATTTTTTAACTATATTTGATACTGTGTAATGCAGAAAGACACATATGACTACAAAATATGACTTAACGCATTTCCTGTTTGTTCTGAGAATACTCGCCATTAGCACTTATGGCTGCAGCATTTACCCTGCGATAACCCATGAATTACAGTCCTAACCTTACCCCCAAAGTTTGCCATGAAGTATCTCGCTTTTATTATTATTTTTGCATCACTCTAGTATATCATTAGTCTTTGGAAACAAATGATGTCATTCTATTTATAGCATTCTATTTTTAGCAGTGGTGTTTCCATTTACAAAAGATAGGAAGTAATTCTTGATCGCTGAAATGTCAAATCCTAGATGTTCCGCTTTGTGTTGTTCCATGCTTTGAAATTTGCCACATGAAAAAAATTATTGAATACTGATCATCATATACGTTTCTGTTACATTAGGATTAGAGACATGTTCTGTTTAGAAATAACTCCAAGAATAGTTTTTATATTTTATTTTCATATAGAAAACCAGTCATTTACTTTAGCCTTAAAGAGCATGTTTATGTAAAAATAAATTAATGCCGGCCTTGAGCTGAACTTTTTTTTTTCTAAATGGGAAATGAGTTAAACATTATAATATTCATATGAGTTTCATATGGCAGGTTTTTAACTGATCGAAAAAGTCACAAAAATAAATAAATAAGAAATCATAGAACCTAGTTTTTGCTTTTTGCTACCTAAGTGAACCAGTATTTTGACTTAGCATGTGCCCTGTATGTAAAATAAAGTAATCATATTACATATCCAGTAGTGTTTCTGTAATGATTCAAAATTGAACACAGAATTGGAGCTCAATAATGTTATCCCTTATCATTGTTACTTTGAAGGTCAGTGAATAATGGACCAGACATTGAATGAAACATATAAGAGCCTCAATCACCTGGTTTTGGGCTCAGTTATCATTTATTATAACATCAATTTTTTTTTAATGTCATTAAGTCATTGGTGGAAGAAATGTGAAAAAATTATATGAAGAGCTAAGTTATTATATGTTTAGAATCCTGAAGTTCCTTTGAGTTCCCTGTGGCTTCTTTTTGAGATATAGATACTATTAAACTGCACTTCCTTGTCACTCAAATTTGATTAATATGTAGGTAATAGTTGAGAAAGCTGATGAAAACTCTCTCTGCAGCGCTACCTTAACTTTAGATCTCTAATTGGCCTTCTTCCTGTGTGTGAATTCTTTTTTTTTATTTTTTTATTTTTTTATTCTTTCTCTGAGATCAGGCTAGTATTGACCTTTTTCTCATAAAGGTAGAATTTATTCTCATTAAGTTTAATTTCATAGTTAATGTTTTTAGTGAGGTGCCTATTAAGCTCCTTTTTGACATTTCTAAGATTACTTAAGGCTCTGAACTCGTCATGGAAAAATGTCAACCCATCAAAATGCCCAATTCCAGTTTATATATATGCTAGTCCTGACTGATTCTCCTATTTCTTTTTGATAGTTTGTGAAACCTGTTCTACAGACCTGCTTCGGTCATTTCCCAAGATTTTTTTCAAGGATCTCTTTGCCTTATCATACACCTTTTTTCCTAAGGCCAAATTTATTAGCATATTTATCATCGAAATTCAAACATATCACAGTTATTTTTTAGGCAAATATTTGAATGAATATATATTTACAAAATAGGTTCATCCATGCTTCAAAAAAACAAAATGAGGTCTATAGGAAACAAGCATTTATACCAATTCCTTCCAGCTAATTATTCTTTGCCCCACTTAATTAGTATGTCCATTAGAACTAATTCATTGAAGAAATGTAGACAATGACTTCAATTCTATCATCCATGACAGCACTGGGTTTTCCTTAGGTGTTAACTAATGAGTAAAAAGGCATTAAGCAATGAGTCAGTTTTCGATTGCCATTTATAAACCTTGACCTCAGCCAGTGTGTTATAATTTCCTTTACTAATATTTTTATGGGTTTGATGTGTCATGCATATTCACCTAAAGCATTCATTTTCTTGATTTAGAAAAATTAATTCACTGAACAAAACTGGTCACCTTAGGAATAGTTCTAAGAAGGATTGTATGAAAAACAGAAAGCAAAATTTCATTCTTTAACCATTTTTTTCCCAGATGAGTAGTCTGGTGTATAATTAGATTTAGTAATATTCAGGGCCACCAGACAAGGACATTTCTAAACAACAATTTCAGGTGTTTCCTAAATTATATACCTCTGTTTTCTCTTTTTTTCTGCCAAGTTTATTTGAATGTCTAGCTAATGGAAAATATTATTTGTTATTTAATGTTATGATTTAATCCATTCTTTTTTGTTGTTTTCTTGAAATAATAAGACACATATATATGAGCATAAAGATGAATTTTTAAAAAGAAATTCAACCTCATGATGGACTGATTAATTCAATAAATATTCAATTTGAGTTTTCTTTAATACTTTATAAGTAGATACAAGTGCTATTAGGCCATGCTTATTTAATCTTTGAAGGGTTATATATCCATATGAATTCCTAAATTTTTAAGTTTTCATAACATTTGAGGATAAATTATAAAAATAATTGATTATTTAGCCATGTAGAGCAAAAGCTAAAGAGCTGTATCTATCTGTACAATGTCTTAATTTTCCATTAATATTGCAGGTAAGATAAATACATATAAATATTTGCTTTTAACACTTCTGTGATTATTTACATTTAAGAATTTTATATGTTTGTAATGCTGGTGAGTATTTTGAGATCACATTTAATTCCATATTTAATATATAAAGAAACTGATACTAAGGAAATAACTCAAGGTTAGCTAGTTATTGGCAAAGCTGACATTTCAGTGTGCTCTATAATGTCATACTCACATTTAAAAAAGAGTGAATAAAATTGCCCTGAGCCTTTAAAATTTTTGTATCCTTATGGTTATTATTACTCCAGGGACAATTGAGTTTAGTGATATAAAATTTAGACTACAGCATTATTCTTCTTAAATTAAAACACAAACAATAAAACTACAAACTCCTTATTGGCCAAGATCTGATCAAATATCAAATATTACTTTATAATATCTACGTTAACATTTAAGCTATATGTGATTAAATTCCATAATAATAATTTGAGTTTATGTTTTATGCACTTGTCATATGGATGGCATTGGAATTATGTGTCCAAATTTTATCTTATAATCTTACCTGTACTGATATTTTGGCACATTTGCATAGCAGTAGGATATTCCATTTCATCACAGTTTTTGCTATATAGTCAATTTTCCTAGGTGTGCTAAAATATTTGATGCTTTAAATCCATGTAGGACATGCCTTCTGAAGGAGCAGCACATGTTTAAGACATATCTAAGTCTCACAATTTTTTTTATAATGAATCACAAGTATATTCTTCAGACCAGATGCAGGCCATTCTATTTCTTCCTCCATCAGATGTTCAAGGTAATTTAGAGGAGAGATAAGTTGCTCAATTCTTCAGGTGTCTCTGGCCAATATTCTCCTATAATTACTATTACAGTCCAGGGATATTTAGTATATGGGAGATTAAAATTTGTTTCCTTGAAGCTCAGCATTTGTTAGAATGTGCAAGAGAAAGGAGCTGAGCTGTTTTTAGCCAATCGTTTGCACATAAGCATCAAAAAACAATTCCTATTTTCTTAAAACCCATGACCAACTTAATGGATGTCACCACAATTTCTAAAATACCAAAGCAGTTCAATGGAAGTAATAGTATACGAACAGTTAAAAAATTTTTTAAGTGTACTTTTCTAGAAAATAGCATCTGTATTTTAGGGTAATATAACACTGTAGAAAAGAATATAGGCATATTCTAGTTTTTGATATTAAAATATTTATTTTTTCAAAATAAATATTTTTTTTCAGAATTTTTTGTAAAAAGCGCACTATGGCACTGGAGTGTAAGGTCAATTTAAGTCAAGAAAATACATTATCTATATCTATATATCTATATCTAACTGTGTATGACAATTTAAAACTCTACATATACTCATAGAAGAGACATACTTGAAATACTTGAAAAAATTTGCAATATTATTTTTAGTAAACATAAGAATACATATGCTCATATATTATTGGACATAAATATCACTCGTATGAACATAAATCTTTATACTTTGAGATGGCAATTTGTCAGTTTATAACAAATTTAAATTACTTTTCACCTGAGTAACATCCATGCCTCTTAGCATTTATTAATTTTCTATATGCATAATATATCATTCATGCATTCAATTAACAAATTATCTTTACATTTGTTGACTATTGTCATCTTTAAGTCTACTATAAGACCCACTGACAAGACCAATCTAAGTTTATTAGATTTACTGCAGTAAGGGATAATACTACCATGACAGAGTCTAAGTTGTGTTTCAAAATGAGGCATTAAGGCAGGATATTTTTAGAGTTAAGGTCTGTGGGATTTGCATATGAATCCCTCGAGTCATGCCGAAATACAAAAGATCATGCAAGAATACTATGAAAAAGTATATAACACCAAATTTAATAACCTAGAAGAAATGGACCAGTACCTAGAAAAATACAATCTTCCTAGACTGAATCAAGAAGATCTGGAAAATCTAAATAGACCTATCAGCAGTATGGAAATTGAAACAATCACCAAAAACCTACCAAAAAGTAAAAGTCTAGGACTAGATGGCTTTACCAGTGAATTCTACCAAACATTCAAAGATTTAATACCTATTCTCAAACTCTTCCAAAAAATTGAAGAGGAGGCAATAATTCCCGACCCTTTTTAAGAGGCCAATATCTCCCTTTTTAAGAGGCCAATATCTCACTCTATACACATAATTACCTTCCCTGATACCAAAACCTGGTAAAGATAACACAAAAAAAGAAAACTACAGACCAATCTCTCATAAACACAGATGCAAAAATCCTAAATAAGATACTAGTGAACTGAATACAGCAACATGTTAAAAAGAGTCTACACCATGATCAAGTAGGCTTCATCCCAGGGACACGGAGTTGGTTCAACATACATATGTAAATCAATTAATGTGATACACCACATAAAGTAATAACTGATTAGTAGTGGGTATTGTGAGGCCAGAGCCTGAAAGAGAGTGCTCACGAATATACTGTTAATTCTTAATAAGTATATTGTTTAGTTTGTACCCAAACTTATCTTTGAGGAGTTGTTATCTCTTTAAGCAAGCAGACAGAAGAATTGTGAATATTTTGAAATGCAGGAACCTAGAGTATGTAATTAAACCCAGAAATTGAACTCATGTTTATGCTCAGTAAAAGTGGCCCCACAAATCCAGACATTTAAAAACATTTACATCTTCTGTTAAATTATAGCCATTTTATACATAAAAATATGAAATGGAAATTAAATATAAACTGTGTTTAGTGGCCATTGTTTTATCATTTTTTAATTTTGAAAATATCCAGGAATCCAAATTATTTATTAATTAACTTGATTTAATATTTAAAACTGACTAAAGATCTAGAAATTTTATTTCAGGGTAGCTTTTATAATATCGACAATATTAAATAATTTTAGAATGTATCTATTATTATACATTTAGTTAATTAAATCTAATTTGATTTTCTGTAATAACCTGTGGAGATAATATTAACTTATCATAGAACTTAAATAGTTTAAAAATATAAATCATGAGAAGTTAAACTGAAATCTTTTCTCTAAAATATTGAGATGACATTATATTTACATGCGATAAAATTGTGAAAATCATTGTGAAAAAGCTAATTTAACTCTATCTTTTCAGAGTTATCTATTTGTCGAAGATAAAACATGACATGTTTTAAAGAAATTAATTATCTCTATTCAAGTATCATAAATTATGACAAAATAATCTCCAAAGTTTCCTGATGGTAGGGAAAAACAAGGAGATAAATGGCAATAGATGTGAGAGGGACTTAAGACAGATAGGAAATTATCACTCTATACACATAATTACCTTCCCTGTGTAGGCACACCTTCTGTTATTGTGCTTCCTTTTATTGTGTTTCACAGGTGTTGCATTTTTTACAAATTGAAGGTAAGACCCTCCACCAGCTAAAAATTATTACTCATTTTTTTGTGGTACTCTAATGCAGAGGTCTGGAACCAAACACTATACCTCTAAGGCATGCCTGTATAAGGTGAATAAGCTTAAAGGCAGGAAAACACATTTTGATATGCACATACGCTAGAGAGAGAGAGAGAGAGATTTACTACAACTGGTAGAACAGCTATGATCTTGACAATTTCATCAAATCATATGCGTATAAAGCTAATATTTATTAATACACACTGCATGGAAATAAACAAGAAGATTTTTGTACATTTAGATAAATGATCTCTTTTAGACAGACAAGATAGAGCATTTCCTCATGAGGATCTCTTTTTTTCATTTTTAAGCATTATTCGTTAAAAATCCCACCTTCATTTAGGAGAGTATTGAGTAACACACACACACACACACACACACACACACACACACACACACACACACACACACACACCCCAACTCCCCCCACCCCCCGCCGCCAAATTGTTTCCTTTTAGTTTCCTACTATTTTAAATTTCCCACTATCAGTTAATTCTCTATCAAGAAAGATCAGAGAAAGTCAAAGCTCTCACAATGGCCTGCTTATAAGGGTCAAAATAACTTGGATTATTACCACCTCCCAGCACCCTCACTTACTAATTCCCTCTTTGCTTACTCCATCTCAGCCTGATTGGTCTTTATGCTATTCAGTCAGAGCACATGCTCTTGCTTTGGCTGTTACTTTTAATATTTGTTTTTCCTCCACATTTCAGAATGGTTTACTCTCTTCATTCTCCTTAAAGTTTTTATTGGACCACCACCTTCTCTGAGGCCACCCACGATAATCTCTCACCTCTACACACTACCACTACCTGAAACTCCTCTGTGCCTTGTCTCATTTATTTTCCTCTGCAGAAATTGTCACTTCTTACATATCATACAGTTTACTTACTTGTTTCATTCATTGTTTATCAGCCCCCTCTCCTACTCGCCCCCCCACAAAAAAAGTCAAAACTATTTTATTTAAGGTCAGTGTTATCAATTTGAGTCCCCAGAGAATAGTGTCTTTAGCATAGCGAGTACTAATTAACCTTTATTAAATTAATGACTTGAAGAAGACACGTAATTTTCCCCATGCCACTTGGTATAAGGATAGGGAACATGTTTATAATTTATTTCCTATTATAAAATTTTGCTCTGAAATAATAATTCCCATAATTTTTCCAAATTTTCCTCATTTGTATGTGTGAGAAGATCATTTACCGCAATTTTCACGAACTGTATATTTTCAAAGATTATAAATTCTATCAAATGACTAAATATTTGGATTCTTTATTTTGTTGGATGGCAGAATTTATTCCACTAGTTTTTTCCTAAAAAAAAAAAGTCAGCATGAATATTTTATCCATTTACTTTTTCATGTTTTAGAAAGATGAATGGATATGAAATTTTAGTCACTCTATATAAAAATATTGCTGTTATATTTCAATTATACCACAATTAAAAAAGCAATAAAAAGAAAAAGCATACAGCAGTATCTCAGCACTGTCTTTTAGCATAAAGTTTTTCATTGTACAAACCTGAAGACAAAAGGTTTTCTTAGATACTTTGCATTCCTTCTTCATCTGTAAGTTTACTATATCACAGAAAAAGTTTTGGTGTGATTCTTCCAACATTAATTTTTCTCTCTATTATGTGTGCTCATTCAACCTTGATATGCATATCTGTTGAAAAAATTTTCTTTCATTATATAACTTTATGTTTTTATGTCTCATTTACTTTTCTCTCATTTCAAGAACATTATTTATGCACATCTGGATCTTCTTGGTTTGGCATATTTATAATTTTCTCTAACATTGATTTTATTTCTTCATCCTTTCCAATTTATAATTTGTATTTTATGACTTTTTCAAGTTACTTATTGAAGTGCTCCATGTTCTCTAATCTTGTGACCACAATAGCGAACTACTAGTATAAACACTTTCTTTCCTCAATAAATGTCCTTGTGTTCTACTTCTTCCTGTTTCTGTTATGATTTGAAGGTTCTCCAGGTGAAACTGTATGATCAGATAGAGAAATTAGGAATATGAGTAGTTGGAGTCCTCAATCTCATGGGAGTTTGTTGTTGAATAGCCTGCATGTTTGCAATATTGTAGTTTTATTTCTGTAGCAGACATTAGGATATTCCCCACCCAGATATCCCTTTAAGCATTCTTTGTTGTTGTGGTTGTTCCTAAATTCTAGTGTTCTGGACCATTGACATTTGTCACCTTAGAAGATGTAGATCACAGTTAAAGGAGTTTAAAATTTATACAGTAGTACGTGGTTCCATAGTGTAGCAGTTAGCACGTCTGCTTTACATGTAAAAGGTCCTGGGTTCGTGCCTCAGTGGAGCCACGGTCCATGTTCTACGGCCATGTCACCCTGAACAAGCCTGATGTCTAATCTCGGGAGCTAAGCAGGGTCAGAAAAAAAATTATACAGTATAACTGAATTTCAAATATTCTCCTAAGTAAAAGAGAGAAGAGAGGAGAGCGAGAGAAAACCTTGGTTTTGATTGAAGATTTTTCCTAAATAGACTTTCAAACTGAAAGAGACTGGGTTGCCAGAATTCTTACATGGCCAAATATTCACATTATGAAGAAAAAATGATGAATACTGAGGTCAAATAAAGTTATAGAGAAATAAATTACAATGTTATATTAATGAGATTCGGGCTTGTAATATTTACATTTCCTCTTATTCACCTGCACTTAACAGTTGTGTGGCAACTAAGAGAAACCTTAAATTTGGGAAGCTGTCATGATGTATTATCCATCCCTCTACCCTCATCACATCCCTTCAGTCTCCTTTGGACAAGATTCAGGGCTGTGGATTAATCAGCATAACCCGTCATCCTGCTTCCCCCTCTGTTCCTTTGTTGGCTGTTTCTTGGTGATGATTCATTTTTCAACAGGTACACAGAGGGCCCTCCTCCATACCCACCCATGCAACCTGACTGCATTGCTTTCCTCTTAGGACTACCCTTTTCAAGTTTAAATTTTATTAACACTTGTAGTGTTCCCTGCGGACATTGCTACTTCTGCCGATGCTTTTATTCCTTTTTATTCCAAACCATAGTCTCTGCAGCAAATGACTCAGAACTGTCAGGACATGGTCAATGCCTGCCAGACTCCCAATTTTTTCCCATTTCCAACTCAGGACTAACCAGAGAGGGTGAAATCTGCTCCCCAACCAGTCATAAAAGATGACTCACTTTTTTCTCATTAGCTCCTCTCCAGCTTGTCCATCTCAACACCTTCCATTCAGAGTATACCTGAAGCCCCTTCCTTTTTAATTCTAAGGCTCTCAAACTCACCTGCCTGCCTTTAGTCTCTGCAAAAAGCAGATGATGGTTGCTGACTCTCTTGTTCTGACAAGCTCTGATAGGCTCTGTTCTCATCTGGGTGGTCTTTGCTTATTTTCACAAATAGAAAACAGGAAGAATAAAAGCAAAACCCATATATTTCATTGACACAGAACAATTTTCGTAAGTACATGACATAAGCAGTTCTGTTTTTACCTTTTATCTGCTTAAGTGTGTTTCAACTTTCTTTGATTAAATGCTGGTTTATCTTCTTGGGGGCTGCCATTATATAACTATCCTTTTCAAAGTTAGTCTTCTAAGTAAATAAATTATGCTCTACATTGAGCAAAGAAAAAAGAATCATTGAGGTACATATGACCTATCAAAATACTCCTGCAAAAAAGTTTGATGACATTGCTATGAAATATGAAAGATTCAGATATTTAATGTATTTTAAAATGAAATTTAACATTTTTTACATATTGTAATATTATTATTTGTATAACTAGAGGTACTTGAAACATTTTACATGAATATAGCTTATAAATTTTTCTTTAATTGTGCCATTTTCTTATTGACATAGAACCTTGCCAAGAACAACATTTCTTGTCAAATTTAAAGACCAAGTCACTTCTATATAAACCTAAAAATGAAACTTTATGAATGATATTTCATGTGTATAACATTTAAGATATCATGAAGCAAAAAAAAAAAAAAAAACTATTTTTTTCTTGTACACTCATGGTTTTTATGTTCCTTGTAACCTTTCACTATTTTTCTAGGAGAAATTCAAGGAAAAAATATATAAAAGCTTAGTAGTAAAATGTATTATTTTAAATTACAATGTTAGACATCTATAATCACTGCTAATTTTGTATGGTAAACTTGTCTACATTCAGTCAGTTTTCAATGATCTTTTCTAAAGAAGGTTGAGGTGACACTGAAAACCAAAGAACCCTATAATTAAATAATCACTTAGAATGGGCTTTAGGAAAGTATATTATTATATAAAACATATCGCTATATTTTATTACAGTTTTATGTAGATAATAATTCAAGCTACTGTTTAATATGACTGATTAGACTGTACCCCCAAAGGGAAATGTCATGTTGCTCTCAGGATATACAAATTATTTATCAAAATATTCTGTAAACATACCCAGGTTTTCCTATGAGATAGGAATTCAACCTCGAATAAGATGAAAATAAGATTTGACTATAGTATTCTATAAAATAAGTATGATTAACTCAGCAGATATTAAGTTTGAAAGAATAGAGATCTTTGTGGATATTATAACATCTGGATTTAATGTTTAAGTAAAGACCCATACTTTAATTGTTAGAGGCAAGAGTCCCCTTAACTGAAATATTCCCATATGAAAGTTAAGAATTGCTAAATTTATCATGTTATTATGTCAGTTTCCTGGTTTTCTGGCAGAGACATCAGTTGTCAGCTCAGGTAATCAATACATGATCAATGGTGAAAAATCTAGATAATATTCAGTTTCAGACTAATGAAGAACCATAGATGATACTTAAATAGGATAGGGGAAAAAGTCAGACAGGTTTTAAATGTTAATTCTCTGTACAATTCTAATTTTCAGGAAATATTAAAAATAAAAAATATCATGTATACCTTCAGTTTATGTTAAAATGGCATATGTATTTAAATTTACAAATAGTTGTGCCAAGTAAATAAAATTAATATAACTTTGAAGTTCTTTGATAATATTGTGAGAATGTACTTGTTTGCTTTCTATTAAAACATCTCAAAATGTTAAGGCTACCTCATCACTTAACATTTTGTGGTCTCAAAGTTATTTTTAGTGGAAAATAATTATTAGAAGAGCTGAAATTTATTGAGTGTTTACTATGTACAAGGTATTGAACTATGCCTTTTTCATATTCTCATTACTCACATGAGTTTTATGAAGTTAGAAATGTTTCCTTATTTTAGATATAAGAAAAACTGCATCATAGAGATAAAGATAATTTGCATAAAGTCAGGCAGCTACTTAATTGCAGATTTAGAACTTGACCTCAAACTCCAGGATAACCACTAAGTAAACTGCAACTTCCATCTATGTACATAATCTCTTCTTGAACTAATATTTAGATTTCTATACAGCTTGTCCATAATAGCCTTACTCTCTACTCAGAGTTTGATATTTTTATTATTATTATATCTCCATTTTCTCTTTATCTTCATTATTTGATTAAGACTTCCCAACTCTTTATACTAAAGCTGAAGGGTGAAAATGAAATGTCTGTACTTAGAGTTGAGAGTACTAAACCATGCCATTTTCTGGGTCTCTCATTCTGGAAGGTCATATAATCTCTTCAGCTATCATTTATAAGTAAAAGGAAATAGTTAAAATTCATTACCACTGAGGTTCATGAACATGCTATGATTTTTAGAAGTGATAAACAGTAACAATGCCTATTAATTTATCTAGTCTTTTGATCATAAAAAATGATTTGGGAGGGCGTATGCATATGAGAAATCCAAAATATTATCTATTAAAAAAGTATTGCTCTATCAGTCTTTAGCAAGCAGAAATTATTATATAACTAATTATTTAAAGCTCTCTCAGATAGTTTGACACATATAGAAAAAGACCTTTCCAGTTTCTACTCGAAAACAATATTCCAGTATTCTCCTTAGAGATTTTATTAAAGGTGAATCTATTTGTTGAGAAGATGACATGAATGTTAGAATACAAACAAGACCCATATAAGTGTCAAAGAGAGCTTACATAAAATTTAACATTTTCAATTTCCATGGTAACCATGGTTTATTTTGTCTTTCATGCTTTATAGTTAGCTACGGAATTTCACATTTTTTCAAAAGCAAATTGTTATAAAATTTTAACACAGAGCTTTAAAACTTCAATTAACTTTGAGAAAAATGATTATTTTTTTTTTCTTGTTTGTAATCTAAGGTACAACAGCAAGTAAAATATATAAAAACCATAGAAGGATCTGGAAAATATTTTTACCTTGAAATAATATATAATTAGTATTACAGATGTATCACAAACTATTTGTGAATTACATGTTATTTATTTAACAAATAGGTCACAGAATATCAGTAATTCAAACATTTGACTCTTACAAAGGACTAAAAAAAACCCACAACATTCTGAATGACACAGTTACCCATCTAAAAGATTGAAGTAGCAATCATTTATTAGTATTTAGAAGTTTGCTAATTCACTATGAAAATATTCAATACTCACTCTAGGCATAATATCATGTCCAGTATACTAAAATCTGCCATCACATTATCTTTACAGATAAATAAAATATCACCTTTTGAATTGTTTCCCTTTCAAAGTGGACACACAATACTATAAGCTGAGCAAGGGTTGTGGAAGACTTATTAACTCATCTGGGAAAAAAGGACTCAGTATTCAGTAATTTGAATTTTCCATTCAAGAATTAATATTAAGATTTAAATTTATAAAATACAGTTTGTCACTAAAATTAACATATAAAAATTTAAATCACATTTTCTTTGTTACATTATTTTGGCACATAATTGCCACCTAACAATTAATTATTTTCTATGAAAAAGCATGTTTAAGGAAACATCTTTCTCTTTCTCTATTATTTTAGATTTACATAAATCTGATTTTTAGAAATTAAGAATAGCTAATTGTATTTTCTCCCTTTCAAATGAGAAATTTAATTTACTCATAAAACATATATATGCATATATATATGCACAGACACACATATATATTTAAACACATATACATATACAACAACTGGTTTGCCTTTATCCCGTATACCAAAACAACCACAAAAAGAATAACAACAAACTTATTTAAGTTCTAAATCTAGCAGAAATGTTGTTTGTTTCAGGTAGTTTGGGGAAGAAATACTTTTAATAGACAAAAAGCCATCAAAAAGTTATCCTAATATGTTTTTAATACCATGCTTTGCTCTAAATTTTGAAAGCTCCCATTATGAAATAAGATTCAAGGGATCCAAATTTCCTGCATGTCACACCATGCTGAATATAGCAAAAGTCTGGCTCACCTTATCAGAAGATATGTCTTAAAAGGATGCAAGAAAATGCTTCAATTGCTCCTTCTTGAAGCAGAGCATTTTTTAACATGATTGTATTATTATAAATTTGTATATATAGCCTGGTTGAAATACTATTATAGACCTAAGATTATAAAAAATGCATAAGTACTTACATATTCAGATAAAGATTTTTTTTAATGACTATCAAACTTTTAAAATTCATTAACATGTTTTATAGCTCTAGGATATGTCTTTTGATATTACACTAACATGTTGAAATTTGAAAAGGATAAAAATATCCCCTTTTTCCAAAACAAAATATGTGACATTTTCAGAAGTGTAAGGTATAAGAAAGAAATGGCATCCATGGATATGACAGGCAAGACAGCCAATCAGCCCACAAGAGATAAACCACTGCTAAAGGCAACTCCAGATTCACTGAACAGCTTGAGTCTCCTTCAGGTTTGACATTGTAATATTGAATTCAAGTTGAAGAAATCTATGAAAATTAAGCATTTTTTTTGTCTTTATGCTATCAAATTCTGAAATAACATCATAGAATATTGTCTGCAACATTATGTGATTTAAAATATGGTATAATATTTCAGAATTTAGTACATATATAAATACACAATTAATAATTTCATGTTCTGAACTGTCTAATGTAAAATTGAGACAGTTAAATAATCAAAGCATTATGAAATTTTCTTTGAGATATATATTTCCACATTTTGAAATAAAATAAGCCTTTCGATATGCCATGGCTATATAGTAATATTAAGATGTGCTGAACTCTGATATTTTATGAACATGGAGAGAGTACAACTAACTATATATCTACATCTGTATCTATATGTCTATGTCAATATCAATATCCATATCTATATCCATATCCACATCCATATCATATTTATATCTATAGCCTCTATTTATATATCTATGTATAGAGAGAAATTCATATATTCAGTTTTCAAAAACAATTCTATTTCTTATTACTTATAAAATAAATAGTATTGATTTAGTCCTATGATGTCACTATTTCTCCCTGATAGAGAAAATAAATTCTGAAACCTATTGATATATGCATATGGTTAAACAATGTTTATATGAATCAGAGTTCAGTGTAAGAAGACACTGGATCTCTGTCCCAGCTGCCTGCCACTCAAAACTGTTACACAGTCAGAGGATGGGGTTTTAGCATGCGAACACTCCTATCTGCTGCAGCCTGGTCCTCTGCCACAGCCGCTCC
>NW_006432227.1:8213013-8234005 GCF_000325575.1 Pteropus alecto
TCTACATCTAGCTCCTTTTCGTCATTGCGATTTTCCTAGTAGTGCATTTCCTGGGCAAAAAACATATCTTGTCTAGAGTATGAGTAATAGAATCTAGCCAAGACAATTTTTAGCTCTCCGACCTCTGAGATACTGAAGTCAACATAGAAAGAATGGAAAAGGTTGCCAAAATCTAGTAGACAATATTTATCCATTGCTTTACTGTTGACAATGTATTTATATTGTAACAAAGTCTACCTCACGTTAATGAAAACATGCTAGACTCTTATCAAAAAAAATATATATCCAAAATGCATTAGTTGGTCTTCTATGTCTAGATAATATCCATTTCACTCTAATTTGATTACAATACCATTTTAATAAGCAGAAACCTGAACATTAATTTACAAAGATGATCTCCATCAATGAAATGTTTATAAAATAAGAAAAACAAGATAGAGACCATGCAAATTTGTGGACATATGTAATATTATTTAATATTTAATGTTTAATGTTCATAATGAGTGAAACATATTAAACTATTATATAGTCCTGGTTCAGTCATTATTTACAAGACCAGAGTTAGTTTTCATTACTTATTTCTTCACATTCTGCACCATATTCTTTTTGCTCTTAGACATCACACAAACTTTTTAGGATATTTGACTCGTTGAAATGACCTAAAACTTCCTGCTTGAAGGTCAGAGTCCTTGCTGGTGTTGTCAGTCTTAGGTTTATCTAGTCTTCCATTCACATTTACAGCAGGACCTGACATCATAAGGAGGCCCTAAGAGATCCCATGATTTCTAGAAATAATGTTCTCTGCACTCACTGGCATGGCAAGTGAGTATGTGGCATGGCAACATACTTTTTTTCCCTTGATTATCAAGATCACTGAGAAGAGCAAATTTCTTCTTGGCCAGTAGGTTCACAGGCAAGAGGATTTCAAATGGCCCAGTGGAACCTGTCCCATCACTCATTTTGCTTAACACTCTTTTCTGTGTGTTTCCAATAAATACAGCAGTTTAAAAAGCATACTCATAAACATGGTATGTGTGCTATGAAATTACTCCTTCATTTCTATTTTAACAATGACATCTCTTCCTTACAAGATAGTCCATTTTTGTTACCACAACTTGTCCTCAAATTAATCTCTAAAAACATAGATGTATTTAAAGAGAAAACAAAGCAAAATTTTCCACAAAAAGCCTAAAAAGCAGGGTAGTATTGCAACACATTGTTTCTGTAGATCGATATAAATGGAAGTATTGAGAGAGAAAATTTATGAAGAAAAAGGTATTGAGAGGTGGAATAGATTTGGAATAGAACAAAAATCAATTGGATGAACTTTATTTTATTTACAGACATACATGCATATGAACACATGTATTTAAAAATGTACATATCCATATACACACATACACACACTTAAAATATTTAGTTTTTCATCATTCTTTAAAAGATTTTGGACTTCCACATACATATTTTTATAAACACCGTAAATCACATTTAAGTCATGTTACCTTGAATTGCATTATGACAACAAAATTGTTAATCCTGCGTTATACTTATGTTAAGGTAAATTTAAAATGAATTATAAAAAGTCAATGTAAATATATAATATGGATAGATGTCTGTTTCTTGGCATTTGATATACTAATTAGCATTAAAACAGAGATCTTAATTTATACTTTTTAAATGTTCACAAATTGTCAGTATTCACAGTAAAAGTACGAAACTTCAGATAATATGTGAGTGATGTTTGTGTTAGTTTGAAAGAACATTTAGTTTCTTCCTCATATGATTAATTGTGATAAAAGTATAAGCACTGGGGACTAACAAAAAATAGAAAAAAAAGTGAAAGTCATGAAGACGATTAACTTTAATTATATCACTTTAACCAACATAGAAAGAAATTAGACTAACGTGAGAAATTTAATCCTTCATAAGTATTAGTCATGCATGCTCAGTCAAAACATGCATTGACTTATGATATGATATAGTTGATGTGGTAATTTAGAGAATATGAAAAAGAAGAAACAAACAAGTGCATTATGAGAACATTTTTTAAATTGATACAATCATTCTCTCAAAATTCACAGGAACAGATTTTGAAACTACTTATGCTGAGCATATGCTAGCAATGTGTTTATGTGTGAGTTGGGAGAATTTAAAGTAAAACAATGGTTATTATAGTGGGAAAAATACCATGTGGAACATATCTTTTTAAATTTTCTATACTTTTAAAGGTTTTCTGATAATAAGCAATTAGGATATTCTTGTTTTTGTTTTTATAAATTTATTTTTTAAATCTTAAAGTGCTAATATCTCATTATACTAATTTGGAAGCCAAGATGCCAGATAACCTTTTGCATTTTCTAATAAATTATATGGAGTTGATTGACTCAGAAATATAGCAAAGACTCGATATATTTAAAAATCCTTTTTGTTCAGATTTTCTACTTTTTACTAATCCATTTTTGAAATTCATATTTTTCTATATACAGAGATTTTCAGATATATTAGTTTACCAACTGATTAGCATTTAACTCTTCTTGTGTTTTTTTTTTCTGCTATTTTATTTTTAGTTTATTATACTTACAGAATTCTAGGGGTGTTATAGTAGTTTTCCCCTTATAATGTCCAGTGGATAGCTTTATAGAAAGAAGAAGGGAGAGCATGCAGTTTTAACCTCTAGGGAACAGTATTCAGTGGAGATGATACTTAGCTATTTCCCCTACTAGGAAAAAAAAAGTTAAAACTAAACCTTTGACATGATCACATGATGGATAGATGTCAAATGGGATATTGTGGCTAAGGTATGATTCTGACACATGACAGCAATCTACTGGAAGCTAATAAGGGTAGGTGGAAAGAAATGGGTATTTCTATCCCCTTTGTTGGCAGCATCTGGTCTGTTTTGTTCTCTCCTGTATTTCAAGTACTTTGTGACTCTAGCTGTTAATTTCACTCTGTTATTTTCTCTCTCCTGACATGTCTCTTCTTATTCTGTCACTAATACTATACCAGTGTTTTAAGGTTGACTGGTGTTTTGAGTTAAACTTTATATTCTGTGGGTTTTCTATTCAAGATGACATGTACGTAATGGCTGCTAGTCAAAGTATTAACTCGTTTCTAACAAAAAAGACAGGCCTGTTATCTTTCCTGAATATGACACTGGGCATGGCTTAAACCTCAATATAGACAAGAACACAGATATGACATTGCATGAAGCTAAGAATAAAGGTCAATAGATTGCTTAAACATCACACAGGCATAAAGCCAAGATCAAAGAGATTGAATGCCAAAGAATATTGACATAGTAAATACTCATTAAACACTAAAGATTTTTATACTTTTTGTATCTATGTACATTTAAATTAATGTTATTTTCAATATTTTTATTTAATTAAAATGTGATGTTCTTTATTTTTCTTTTTATCTATTTGAAATTTATACTTCACTTTCCCTGCAAAAAACAGTTCCAATTACAAACTACCAGTTGAAAGACATGATAATTTTACATGGCTTTAAATAACTGTAAATATCTGATATAATATGACAACTTGCATGACTCCAGACACATCTAAATTTTGCTTTACTATACCTGATCTTCAGTCATCCACATGGTTTTATAAGCCTCTAATACCCTGTATTAAATTCTCTTTGAGATATCCATTATGTTGTTTATTGGTCCCCCCCCGCCCCCCGGCTAAATCTACACTATCATAGGCAAAATCAATAGATATCCACTAGGATAAGAAAAACAAAAACAAAACTAGAGACAGTCTTTGGGGACATAAAGAGGCATATTCATATTGTTTTATATGCATAAAATGTTATAAATACTGAAACCCTTAAGCTATGAAAGTCATCTCATTCAGCGATTGTCTAATGTCTTTACGTCCTCCTGGACATCTCCTCTCTAGGGGCCAGGACTGTATCTATTTTGTTCATATCTCTATCCATTATGCTGGCCAAAGCCTGGAATAGCATAAGAGCTTGGTAAGTGTTTGCCGAATCTTTGATGGAACATGCTTGAATTCTGACACAATGAAAAGCTAAAAAACTAATAAGCATCTTATTTATTTTTGTTTGCAAAATTAAATATTGTAGAAGTGTGCAATCATACTGAATTATTTTCTACATCAGAATATAATCAGACTCTTAATCAGATTCCTAAGAGATTTTGTTTTGATTTTTGCAACAAGATGATATGATACTAGTGTTCTCCAGGAAATATATATAATATGTTATATGTTATGTGTGATATGTTTTATGTTATAGGTTTTATATCGGTATATACATATATACACACACATATATACATATATATTCACAGAAAATATGATGATTACTTCTTGAATAGTCCTGCTGGCTATTCAAATGTACTGGACTTTTATCCTATTTAAATTAATATAGTTCTGCTATGAGAACAAAAGAGCACAATAAATAAGAAAAATCCAAGAAATACAAATAATTACTTAAAAGTATTTAGAACCAAAATATTAGCATCTGGTCTAATACTTCAAAGATAAATACATTCCAGTTTAATTATAGAAGTAAATATAAAATTTGTATTAGAAGAAAATATTAGTTTTCAATCTTATTTTAGAATTAAGATATTTCTAAGCACAAAAATAAGTCACGAAAAAGATCTGGCTACATGAAACTTAAATTCTCAGTTTTACAAAACAATAAAAATGAAGGTGAAAGCACCATTGCTTTCATAAACTTAGAGGATAAAAAGACTTACAAATTAAGTGAAATGCCAAAAGATAATATTCTTACTATTAAATGGCATTTATAAATCGATAGGCAAAATTTGAGACAAATAGGAGAAAAAAAGGAATAGCACATTAAGAAAGCATTAAAAAAAATACAGGTGGCATATAATCTTAAGGATGATGTTTCCTCTTACTGTTGATATGAAACAAGTAAATTTATCTGATATTGAGATGTAGTTATCAAGCATAAAAAAGGACAACTGCAAGAGAAATAAATAATAATACTTAGTTTTTTAAAAATTCTAGAAAATAAAGAATCATATACAGTTGTTAAAACTGATTAATTGACACATCTCATGAGAAACTTTAGAAATTTGGTGAGAAAATCATAACATGCATGAATTGATGAAATAATTTTATTCTAAGAACATGATAAAAAATGCAAGTGGAGTGAACAACGTTATAAGTACAAGAAAATTAAATCATATTATAACAGTAAAAAACTTTCAGAAACAGGAAATTAATGAGGCTTTGGCACATTCATACAGTAGAATTCGTACAAAAAACTGAAAAGAACTATCTAATCAATTTGAAAAACTGAGACTATCCAATTAAGTATGAATGTCCTGTCACAAAATAATATAGAAAATATTATCACAATATTATAAATTGTGCAAAGTTAGACATAAATTTGGAAAGACATGCATTAATATGTCAGTAGTGTTTTGACTTATTGAGCATGAATGACTTCTTTTTGAAATATTGTTTTTCAATAAATAACTTCAATACAGTTGTGTTATGTATAACAAAACATCAAGAGCATAAAGATCCTGTGGCATTAGTTATCTTTGAATCTCTTCTTTATAACTCATCATACACAAAACCTTGAGTTACTTGAAGCTTTAGTGCTTACTTTACCATAAAATTATAATGTATGCCTACTCATAGCACTTGTATGAATTATTATGTGGCTTAAATGGGTTAATGTGTGCTGATTACAATGCCTATAATATAACATGTTTTATAATACTACTAATTTAAAAATAGTACATACATTACTTAAAATAAAAATACATTTCTAAAGAATGGTGCAGATAATAAAAAGTATAGAGTATAACCTAAAACGTAGTTCTATATACTATATTATATTTGCACATCAAATGATCCACATGGTGCAAAATAATATTGCATGTTGATATGCTTTAATAACAATTAAGTAATTGGGCATCACAATTAAGTTAAGCATAACACACTGTTTGAAGTTGAGGTTAAACTTTTCTAATTGCCAGGGACATGCACTCACTTTCTCTTAATTCCTTGTGATTCTCCGTCAGAGGTGGTGTACAACTGGCAAACATAATCATTTCGAAATTGAATTTACATTCATATTCACTTCCATTTCTCATTTTTTAATTAATAAACTTTATATTTTAGAGCAATTTTAGGTTCAAGCAAAATTGAACGGCAAGTAGTGGGTTCTCATACTTCTCTTTCCTGCAAATGCACAGCCTCCTCCGCTGTGGATGCCACAATCCATGAACCTACATTGACTCATTATTATCACCCGAAGTCCATAGTTTACATTAGTCTGTCTGTCTCTCCTCTCCCTTTTAATCAAGAAATTTTATAACAAAACTCAAAGGATATATCGCATTAGGAATAGCATGTACTATACGTGGAATACAAAGAATTTAAAAATGTATGCATAAACACTAATCATCCACTATTATAAGGAAGTTTCATAAACTCATTTTTATCATTAAAGATGGCCATGCTGATTATTGTCATTATTATTAAGATATAATAACACATGCTGAGTTTTCTTTTTTAAGATTAAAAATATATAAGTAAGAATACTTCAGAAAATTATGAAGATTATTTGAATATAAAGATTAAAGAGGACTTGTTCACATTACAGTTTCAGTGGCCAGAATATTGTTTGATACATAAACATCAATTCAATTAATGACTTTTTATTGTGTATCTACCATGTGCCTAGCAGTATTCTTGGGAACTGAGAAGGTACATGAATAAAAAGTAAATAAATAAGCCCCAGCTTTTGATGAAATCACATTCTAGAAAGTTATAGAGTTGATAGATGCAACATTATATATGGAGAAGTATAAAGCTGAGGAGAAAAATAAAGAAGGACAGATCACTGGGATTCCTGGGAGAGAATGTAATTCTGCACAGTTTGGTCAGAACTGGCCTCACTGTGAAGGCCATGTTTGAGTGAAGGTTTCAAGGAGGTAAGAAATTAAATTTTGAAAATATGTTGGTAAAGATAAATCAAATTAGAGAAAACAGTCAATGTTGTTGACCTGTGATAGGAGACAGGAGTTTTAGCATGTTTCAGAGAAAGAAAATTAGATCTGAGAGGTAATAAAGCTATCAGCTATCAGTTCTTCATAGAGTCTGTAAGTAAAGACTTTGCTTTTTACAAGGAGTGAATGGGAAACCAGTGAAAATTGTGAAAAGAAAAGTATCTTAATCAATATATATACTAAAAGAATTACCATGATTTGTGATGAATCTTGAAATGTGGCATGGATGAAAACTGGGAGACCTATCAAGAAGCTACTGTCATAATTCCAGTTACGTATGATGGTGGCTCAGACCACTGTGGTATGATAACAGTGAAAAGTGGTGAGGAGCGATTGAGTCAAACCTGCAAAGAGTAGTATTTATAAAGCTGAGTTTACGGGAAGAGAGAGTAATCGATTATATCAAAGACATAGAAGTTCTGAGAACTAGCCTTGCCTTTATTAGTACAGAATATTGATGACCTCACCAAAAATAGTTTTAGTGGAGTGGGAAAGGAGAATGTTCACTTTGAATGGATTTAAGAAAGATGAAGAAAAGTGTAAGTGCAGAGTATAAATAACTCTTGTACTAATTTTCAATGCAATTGGGAAAGTAGGAATAGCGAGGGAGCTGGAAGGAGGAGGTGCATTGAGAGAGATTATATTTTTAGGACGGAATAAATAATGGCATGAGAAGAATGATCTAGTAGAGAGAGGACGTTGATGGCATTGGAGATAGAGTACTGAACTACCAGACTGATGTTCTTTAGTAGGAAAGAGACAGGTCCTCTACTTAGAGGTGTGTAATACATAGAGGTATTAAGTCCAGAGGGGCATTAGAGGCTGTAATCTAGTCTAGGCTATTGTCAGTAATTATACCCCCAGCACAGGACTGAGTCCACTTAAAGGAAGAGGAGGGTTTTTGTCTTTGTATAAGCATATTGTATAGAGATCAATACCCTGGTGAGAGGGCTTTGACAACTATATGTAAGTAGAGAAGCTGGCCTTTGGCCAACTAACAGGAGTGAAGGCTGAGTATGCGTGTGTAAATGTTAAAGGATACTTAGATGTGAGGACAGATAATTGAACTTTGTTTCTCCGTGAATTCAGAAACAAGTTCAGAGAGAGGAGAAGATGAATATTTGAAAAGGGCAGAAAAGGTACGGAATAGTTATGTCAAAGAGTAGAAGAGAAAGGGATAGAAAAATGAATTTACTTAAGGTTTATAGAGAAAATAAAATGAGATTAAGCAGCACGGTTATGTCTTTCTCTAGTTATGTTAGTGCTCAGATTCAGGACTGAATTAGTACGGTGTTATTTAACTGGAATTAGGGTATAGCCAACTTGTGCAACCAAAATAAAGGAGTGGTGTAGTTGAGAGTATATGCAAAGGAGTCATTAAAACAATGGGCCATGAAATTTAAGCTTGGTTTTGATGAAGGACAAAAAATAAAGGTTGAAGAGGGAAAGTGAAAATATTGTGGGATCAATCAATGTTCTTATAGGTTCTGGTGGCCATGCGGGCTTATCAGAGAGGGATTGCTTGAGCGCTGAATATAAGCAAGAAGTCAAGCTGACAGAGCGATGCGTGAAATTGAGGTGATGAAGGAGTTGCTATTATAGGTAATGACGAGGTCTAGATCATGACCGTGGAGCTAAGTGGCTGAAGTATGCAAGACACATCCACAGTTGTTAAAGCCATGTCCAGTTAGGAGTTTTGTTCACGTTGACAATTAAAATCATTGAAAATTCTGACAGGCAAAGTAATGTTGAGGTGGGAGCCAAAGTCATACAGAATTGAGCCCAGGCTATTGCTAGATGATGCAATAATAAGGGGTCCCTAGGGATGATACCTGATAACAGGGGACTCATATCTCCATGTAAGATAGAGAATCCAATGAAAAAGCTATGAGGAAATAGGACAAAACTCCCACCCCTACTTGCATGCTCAGTGATAAAAGAATTATAGAGGAAACAAACAAACAAAAAACATAATAAATATTCTCTATTATGTGGGAGCCAAGCAGGGGGTGTAAATCGTGTCCGTAAGAAAGATCCACGTATCCATTTAAGCAAAATTGTAAAGGGCACTTTCAGTGAAATGGTTAAAGAAAAACGAATTTTGTGCTGATGAAACTTCGCTTCTGTAAAATTATATCTAATAGAAGCAAGGTCTGGGGAATTGGGAAAGGCTGAGGGAAAAGATAAGAGTTCTCTAATTTTTACTTCAATTAAAAATTTTATTTTTGATAGAATCTTTTTAGTTTTAGTTTTTAAAAATAATGACTGTAAAACGTCAATACAGACAAAAATGAATGAAATAAATGAACTTTCCCCAGAAAAATACGGCAGAGCAGCAGTGCTCGTCGTTTGTGATAATTAGGGGTTGTTCACAGTGTACAGTTCAGACTGGGTATTATGTAAGATCCCTCAAATTTTTCTCATCTCTCTACATGCCTTTTACCATCTCTCCCTTTTTGTTTGGTGGTAAAAATCATTATTATCTGCTACCTGCTGCCATAATGTTGCCACCATTAATGTTACTTTCTGCATTAAAGAGAATAGAAAATGATGGTGCTGAGCTGACATTATCCAAGGAAATAGGTAGTATTTGGAAATACTAATGTCTTCTTTAGTTTGACTGACTCCTAACATTTGCGAATTCTTTGTCCATATTTTAGTACAAGTTTTAATACATCTCAGTTAACATATTTTAAATTTACCCCTTTCATTTTGTCTTTTTACCAGACTCGGTTTATTTTTCTGTGAGCCCTACTTAATACAACCATTCAACCAATTGTTTTACTATATAGGCATAGTAACAGTCTTTAAATTTTTACCTCTCTACCTTTGACATATTTAATCAGTCTAAAGAACCATTATTTTATAAAATCATGGTTTGACAAGGATTCTAAATTATATTTATAAAGGTTGTTAGGTAATGCTTTACAGGGGGAAATTCATCAGTTGTTACTGGCGAGCAGAGAAAAAGCTTTTCAGAGAAACTAAAAAGACATTGAAAATATGTAGATGTTTATCATATAGAAATTATTCCAAAAGAGAGGAAGATAGCAAAACATGAGATGGAGATAGTAGCAGATGCCAGGGAATTGGCATTTTTTTCTTTCTGTTTTCATTTAATTTCAGTTAAAATATGTTTGACATATATTGTATAAATTCAAGGTGAAAAACATGTTACTTTGATACATTTATATGTTATAATATGATTTCCATTGTAGTGATAATTAGCATCTTTATCATGTTACATTATGATTTTTTTCCTGGTTAGAATCATTAAATTCTAGTATCTTAGTCAATTTTATGACAATAATATAATGTTATTGTCTGTACTGAAAATTCTGTGCACTAGACCTCGAGGGTTTATTTACTGCTTGTTGTAGGTTTGTACCATCAAAACACATCTGTCCTACTCACCACTCCATCACTTAGTGACCACTATTTTACTCTATATTTTTATGAATTTGACTTTTTTAGATTCCACATATATGCGGTATCATATATTATTTGTCTTTCTCTGTTTGACTTATCTCATCTAGCATAATGTTCTTGAAGTCATTCCATGTTGTCATAAATTGTAGGATGTGTTTATTTCTCATGGCTGAATTATATTCCATTGTGTGATCTATCCATCCATCTATCTATCATCCATCTATCTATCTATCTATCTATCTATCTATCTATCTATCTATCATCATCTATCATCTATCTATCATGTATCTATGTATCTATCTATGTATCTATCACTAATCTATCTATCTATCTATCATTTATTCTATCATCTCTATCATGTATCTATGTATCCATCTATGTATCTATCATCTATCTATCTACCTATTATCTATCATCTATCTATCTGTCTGTCTATCTATCTATCTATCTATCTATCTATCTATCTATCTATCTATCTAATCACATTTTCATTATCCATTCATCTGTTGATGAGAACTTAAGTTATTTCCTTATCTTGGCAATTGTGAATAATGTGGTAAAAATGAAAGAGTATATAGTATCTCTCGGATATCTTCTCTTCATTTCCTCTGAAGATAGACCCAGAAGTGTAATTGCTGGATATAATGGTAGATCTACTTTTAATTTTTTGAGGAATCTTCATATTGTTTTTCTATAGTGGTTGAACCAATTTCTACCTCCAAAAACAATGTACAAGAGCTCTTTTTTTTTTTTTTTTTGTATTCTCAGCAAGAATTATTTCTTGTCTTCTGAATGGTTCCATTCTATCAAGTGTGAGGTGCTATCTCCTTGTGATTTTGATATGTACTGCTTCTCAGATGGTTAGTGATATTGAGTATCTTTTCATGTATCTGTTGGTCATTTGAATGTCTTTCGAGAAATATTTATTTAGTTCCTCTATTTTTTAATTGGACTTTTTTTGTTATTGTTGCTAGTGAGTTGTCTGAGTTCTTTGTATATTTTGGTTATTAATCCCTTATTTGATATATGGTTTACAAAATTTTCTCCCATTCTGTAGGTTACCTTTTCATTTTGTTATTTATGTCTTTTGCTGTGCTGAAACTTTTAAGTTTTAGGTATTGACATTTTTATATGTCAACTGAAAGAATGCACTTTGATCTTATTTGTAATGAAATAATTTTAAAAATTGAAAAAGGAGAATACTATCAGCCAAAGGAGTATAAAATTAAATAAGGAAGAATGATACTACAACATTTAGTCATCACCCCCACCTCGTGGCAAACGTATATTTTCCCATATTTCCCCTACTAACTTACAGACAGTTATTCAAACCATATGATTTTTTTTCATATTTCCTTCCCCCTGTCATATACATCTGCTCAGTCTCAGTCATCTAATTATTTTTTTTATTAATTTATTCATTTATTAAAAGTATATTTTAGCCAACATGTTTTGGTACAATAGTGAAAATTACCTTACATTCTACTGAATGCCAATTTTATCGCCTAAACATTTCTCAAACCTTTCCATTTCTTTTCATCCTAATGCCATTACCCTAGTTCAAGCTAATGAGTTTTCTTACCTGAGTAGCTGCTGTAACTTCTCGGCAGCTGGTTTTCCTGCAATAATTCTCACCTCTTGCCGCTATTCATTTCATAGCCATATCCCCAAAGTTTAATTACCAAATCCTTAGTATAGCTTATCAGAACTTTTAAAACCTGGGTGGAGGGATCACATTTGAATACGAAACAGTCTCTCAAGCTTATATGAAGAAGTGCTGTTTTTGTCATAGATACAGGACTTAATTTTTCTGATTCCCTTTATGTTTTTCTAAAGTAGAGGCAGCCATTCTGCCATTCTTTGACCTTTGAGAATCATAGTAGATTATAAGTACTTATATGTCAAATAAAAGACTGGCTTTAGAATTGGAGATGGAGAATGTTGGCCACTACTACATTATGTATAATAAGATCGCAAAAGATTTCCTTATGTAATCTTTGACTCAAATAATCTTTACGTAGACTAATTCTATTTTCCTTTATTTTGATGAACAACACTCAGTTTTGTATATTTTTGAGTATGTAAAATATTGCCAGGCTATTTATAATTCTGACATTTTCTATTTCATATCATCCCTCTCTTTTTCTCACAAGGCAAAATTACCTTTATTCATCAACCCTCATTTCAGAATATTTATTAAGATACTTACTGATCATTTTGTGAGAGTTAGGAAAGTAAAATGCACTTCTCTTCCCAACTGATCATTAAAATTTTAAATTTGTAAAATAATAAGCCTGGTTCATCATCTGTCAATGAGGGCAGGCATGGTGAAAGAGATGAACAAAGATGCACAGTCCCCTAAAAAATGAAAACGTCATGCCTCACATGGGATGTAATCAAGGAAAATAATTCTAGTAAGATTAGAGTCAGTGATGACACATTGCTCCTTGTAGTAAAAAGACATCTTGTAACAATCAGCTTGTCTGTGCATAGTTAGGACTAGAGAAAAGTAAAATGTGGTGAATGTTACTCATATTCTCTAAGAGCTTCTTGCAAAGACAGTTTTAGAGATTGGAGGAACAATGAAATTTGGGAGTGTACTCTAACAATTAATCTTTATTCTATATGTATTTAAAACTATGTAAAATAATTTGTTGGTTATAAACATTATCTGAGATACAATTTTATGATATCTAATCCATACTTTATATAGCAAAAGAGAACTCCGATTCAAGTAGCACTGTAAGTCTGCAAGATTTTATTGATTTTCTGATAAAGAACTTCATAAACTCGTAGAATAATAGAAATCATGTATTGCACATTGTATTTCTACATTATAAATTATGGCCTAATAAATCAGTTTACTTTCAGTAATTACCTGGAAGTGATCTCCCTATTCTTGACATTCATTAGTCAATGAAAGTGAAAACGGCAAGGAAACCAATAGCATCTAATTTAGAAGAAATTTAAATGTTTATAGATTTCTAAGCATGATTAGAAAATGGGAAAGCTGCCTTCCCTTCAGTACGATCAATACAGACGCATATTAGAAACTAGAAAATCAGACTTCTCAAGGGCAGTGATTTAATACCCCTGTAAGTGTGACTGAAACTACTGCTTTTCTGTATCTTTATTAGAAGATGTGGAACCACAATTACGAATTTCAAATTAAAAGTACATAACAAAATGGTAAATCAACTGAATTGGATAGTTTGTCACCCTAATTAACAATTGGTTTTTAAATTATTGCTTTAAGCTTTAGTTCCTCAAATACATCGTATTCTACATTTTATTGTATTACAGTTGTAAAAACTGTATTTGAATTTATATCTGGGCAAAACTGGAATTAAAATATAATTCAAAACATATAATGGTTTCTCAGAGAAAAATAATTAATGCTCAGTATATCGACATTATGTTTACTCAGGCTGCATAAACATAACAATACCCATAATTTGCCATGTTAGTTAGAACAATATTAAAACATTAAAATAAATTTAATGAAAGAGCTCTTAACAATACTTTATTTATATAGTCTATATAAATAGTACATAGTATGTAGTATAGTATATAGTCTATAAAACTATTTCTAAAAATCACGCTAATCAAGAATAAGATTTATTTATTGCTTTATATATTTAAAATTTTATAAATTTCAGTTCATTTCTTTAAGAGCAGAGGTCTGTGCTTATACAATATTCCAGAATAAAATATTTTTGTATTACAAATACAAAATATTTTTGTATTTGCAGTTTTCTTTAAGGAAAATAAATGAGAATATAAGACTTAATTTTTGTTGTTGGCATTGGTGGTGGTTTGCAAATGTCATTCTTGGTGTCAATTATGCTGTTATGAACAGCAGCCGTTGCTGTTTCTTTCCGAATTCCTATTGCAATTCTGTCCAATCTCCAGAATGTACTAATCAACCCTTCTTTATCTTTAGTCTTCCCCTCATTGATTCCTCCTTTTTATGACTATAAATGTTGCCACTTTGTTTAATTTATTCCTGTGGAACATAGTTTCCCATTTACACTGTCTTGGCTGGTTCATGCCATTTTATATACTTAATTTTTCTTGCTTCTGAGTTTTACTAACTTTTCATCTTTTTTTCTGTTTTTGTCTTCATTCTCTTACAGGTTTTGCTTGTTCATTGAACAGTTCAATGTAGTTATTTATCAAGGTTTGATTTTCAGCACTCCTCATGTCTTAATCTTCTCATTCTCCACTGGCCTTCTCAATCATCTCTCCTATTTCAGCAGTTACCCCAATGTTGACTATCTTTAAATATGTCTCCTTTTACCTAGGTTCAAAAGGCAAATTTACTACTGTCCATTAGAATTCAACCCATGGATGTCTCATAAGCACTTCAAATACAAGATATTCTTATTGTCAAAATCCTCATATATGTCTGTTCTCTGCTCTCTGAGTGACTAAGCTTCCATTATTTCTTTTCCACATTTTTAAAATTTTTCTGTTCTAGTCTCAATGTTCATATTTAGCCCTTTTGCATCTTTGATAATCACTTTAAAGAGAATAAAATGAAATGGCAGTGCAGATGATTTGGTACAAATCCTCAATGAGCCAAGCTTTACTATTTCAAAGGAACACATGATCATCTACTTATCTTCCTTGGCCGATGATGTTGCACTCACTTCTGTTAACATAATCCTGCCCATTCACATAGACTCTCTTATCCGAGCACAAATGTCACTCATTTGAAAATATATTTAATATGTACTGCTATAATAGAATCCCAGAGATGCCACTAGCCAATTCATTTATACTCACATGCAAATTGGGCTCTTTCTCTTCCCTTTGGGTTTTATATCCACTTGGCCTATTAGATATCTTTTTTGCTCATAAACTTGAAGTTCTTCTCTTTCAGTCTCATAAGTTAGGATGTCTCTGTGGTAAATTAAAGAAAAACACAACTTGAACTGGAGTAAATACTATGAGAAGTTACTAATGTTCATGCATCAAAAAATTCAGAAAAAAAAAAAGGTATGATGTTTGTTCTAAAGACTTATAATACTATCAGAATTTTGACTTGGTTTTATAATTTCACTCATTTGTTCATCTGCCCCTGTCAACATGTCCTCTGGTTGGTTTTCTTTATATAGCAGAGTAACAGCAAAACTCTGAGAGTTCTGCATTTAGTCTCCCTAACTGAAGGAGAGAGAACTTCTATCACAGAAGATCTCATAAAATCTGATATCTGATTATACCAAATATATGACAGAGTTCTAACTAACTTTCAAGGTTCAAATCCTTACCTTTGATTATGTTTTCTGTGCCTTGTCAACTGACTCTTTCTTTATAATTTTATTATTTTTCTAATCCTAGCCTGATCTCCACAAAGTCTATGTTCATACAGAATCACATCACAGAAGCAAGCAAACAAAAATATGTTTAAATGTATAGTGTCAGTAATAGAGAAAAAATCCCAAATGTGAATGAACCTTCTCTAATCACTAAACTCCTGGCTATATATAATACATGTTTGTTTGTTTTCCCCACTATAATATAAAAAGTCTCAAGTAATGAAATTATACTGTGTCAGTTTTTTTGTTTGTTTGTTTGCTATTTAACGTGTTCTACAACATAATCTTGTGACCTGGAAAGTAACCATTTCTTTGTCTATTGTGTTCACAGAACACAAGACCAAATGCAATTCAGTCAGAAGCAGGTTTTTTTCTGTAAAAAGCCAATACTGCAGAAAATATTTACACATGTTAAATCAAGATATTTTTAATTCTGCCATTTTTTAAACAATATACCCACCCTGATAGTTTTTCTCTGAAGAACGTGACTCCATGGGAAAATGATCTTTTAGAAATGCAAATATTAACTTTCTGAAGTTTCAAAATAGAGTTTGGAGCAGAAAAATGCAGTCACAGCCTCTAGAACAATTGACATGGAACCAGAATACTTGGTTCAAATCTTGATTGCATCCTTTTACTTGTATAAATTGCTTTCTCTTCTGTCTCAAGTTTTCTCTGTCCAGTATAAATTTGTTGGAGGAGGTTATTGACGTGATGTGACTCCAAGTTGATCCACGAGCTTGACCTGGGAAATCAGAGGCTCCTTACCTCCACCCTGTCTTTGGAATGCACAATTTGCCTACTGATCTCACTGGAGGAGGTGTTTTCAAGGATGCTGCCTTGAGAGAGCAGTGTGTTGTTGAGACCATTTAGATGGTATATTTGACTGAATCCAAATAAGGCCTTTATATAAACAATTACGATTTTGGCAAGTAGTGGGGGGTTCTTCTAGTCTTGTAGATGCCCAAGATAACCCTTGTTTGTTGTTAAATTCTCTTGCTTATTAAATCTGCCACTTGCCAATCTGGAGTAATCTGCCTTTATTCCCCATCTGTCCTTATCCTCTATGTACAGGGCCAGTGTCAGATCTCACCAGGGAAACTGTATGTTGACTGGGAGCCAACAAGATTATAATGGTATACACTGCATGCAATTACTTTGAGGATCAATTAGTGCAAACACAACACTTGGAACAGTGACAGGCACATAGTAAAGACTCACAAAAACTATGACTATTGTTATGATTGTTTTTATTTACTCATGGGAAATACTCTAAAATTCAAGGTTAATTAATTTCCAAATGCTGAACTTTTATCGAGAGAAGAAAAGACCTTCCTTGGAATTGCAAAAGCCAGGATTTAAATCTCAAATATGAAATTTAGTAGACTGAGCATAAGGTATACATAGAATAAATAATTATATACTGCGGTTAATAGCCTAGCACAAGCCTATCTCTCTTAATAAAATTTTCAATAACTAAAATGTCAAATATAAAAGGTCTTCCTATTTAGAATAAAATCTATCAAAATGTATCGTTTTCCATGTAACCAAAAAGTAACATCTGCCTAAAAGACATGAGCAACCAAAAATGTAAACCACCACTATGCATATGGGCCAAAGTTATTTAGCAAGGTGCCTTGATCTTTCCACGCATTATATTCTGTTCCACATGGTCATCTTCGTGTTCAAGATTCATATTCTGGAGACCAACACATGGGTTTATTTTAAAGGACCAGAGTCCTGGTTGAAGAAGGAATACTGAAGATGTCTCTTTCTCTTTTCTGAGATATAAGTAAAGGAGAGAATACACCCAAAATATACTTAACTAAAATTCAGAAGGTTTAATTGATGATAAGTGCCCAACAGCCACTGATATCAAGAATTTTTAATTAAAGCTCAATTCAATGAGGTGTCTTGGAACTAGTGTCAAAGTAACTCTCTTATTCCTTTCCCCATGAATCACCTCTAAATGGAATATATCAGGACTCCCTTTCAGAGCCATAATATCAGCCTCCTCAGTCACCAGTCAAATTCTCAACACCAAGGATAAATGAGCAAGGCCATTCCTGCCTGTGGAAATCATGCTCAGACACCATCCCTACATATATGATCAATTCATAAAGGCAGAAAGTTTTGGCCAGGGTTGGGAACATTCCCATATGAAATAAAGGGGAGGAAGATGAGGCCATATCATTGTGGCAGAATGGATAATACTGTCTCCTTGATAAATGTAGCCCTGTGAATTCCAGGTTCTCACAAGTCAGACTGATCACTCTTCCTCCTGCCAGGAGGCTGAGAATGTCCCCTCCTCTGGAGAAAAAAGAAAGAAGCCATGTACGTCCCTGTATATTATATAATTTGGCCCACATAGAAGGTAACAATAAAAATGAAAACAAAGATATCTCTACTAAAAAACTTTTGGTATAGAAAATCTGCACATGAGAATGAAAGGCTTGTCAGGAGCAAACATTGCACAATCCCATGGAGCAGCTGGATTTCCTTTTTTCCCCTCCCCCCCCCCCCAGAAGCATATTTCAATCATTTCCAAGTTTAAGATACCGTGCCTGGCCTTAAGAAACATGTGCATGACAGTGAAAGGTCCTTGTTTTCGTGTGTGTGTGTGTGTGTGTGTGTGTGTGTGTGTATTTTGTTTGAATAACATTGCAGGCATGGTCTCAAATGTATTCACTTATTTTTAGTAAATTGAATTTTCTGAAAATCAACAGTAGGAACAATATAGAGCCCCCCAGATGGTTTACACACAGAGATACAGGCATACATATTTATGTGAATATTGGCATCATTCTGAAAGTAAAAGATCACACAGTTTACTTTTAAATGTTAAACACAATAGAGAGAATAATATTTATATTAATATTTTTAGAAGAAATGTGTTTATAATATTTACTAACAATCTTCAGAACAAGCTATCAGTATTTAAATTTTTTCTCTCCCAAATATTAAAAAGAAATTTCTTATACAAATAAAAATTAAATATTTCTAAAAACATATTCTCTGAAATAGATACTTAGCTGGATGAAGAATAATAGTCATGCTACTCATTTAGATTTTACACATTCATATTCAGCTTCTGAAAGGACTGTATAATCTTTCATAAAATAATAGAAGTCACCATTTATTAAGTACTTATTACACAAATGCTTATGTTTTTTCATGACTTAAAACAACAAAGTTAAAAAAAAAAGTTAAAAACTACTGTAAGACATGCTATGTTCATATCTTTTCCCTTATAATCTCAACTTCAGAATACTATTCCACATGTCTTTCATTTTCTATTTCTGTAAATTTTAAACTAGGTAATTTACTCAGTTCATTGGGATGGGATGATAAGCGTTTATTTTCTTTCCTTTGTTCATTGTTACATTCAATCAGAATCTATATGTTTAATTTGCAGTATTTCCTCTGCTTCTCTTCTCATTTCCCTTTGTCACTATGCTAGGCAAGGCCTACATTCCTAAAAATTGTTGACCTACCTTTTGGCTTCCAGTCTCTTGTCCACCCTTGTCTTGTACTCACACTGTCTCTAAAGTAATCATTTAAGGTACTGTTTATATTAAACCCATGATCTACTAGCTTGCTATCAGCTATCACAGTCTTAGACATGGAGACCCCTCAGACTTACAAAAGGACAAGGATTGCATTTCAGTGCAGAGTACACCATGCCCCCAGTGATGTTTAAACAAGTCCACATCTGGCCCATAATCTAGACTTTAAAACAGAATGGCATAGTCAGTTGAAGCACAGCTGTGTATCCACACTGGTGAGCTTCAAGTATGGCCTTTTTAATTAACTACCTGTAGAGCACTGGGTGAGTTATTTAATTTCTTTGTGTCCTTTCTCATCTATAAAGTGGAGATACTATTGGTACCAAACTCTTGGGGTTTAGGGAGTATTGAATGAGTAGAAACACATACAGATCTGATAACAGCTGTTGGCACATACAAAACACTCAATAAATATATACTATCATAGTATATCATTTGAAATTGTCTCCTTTGCAAGTCAAATTGGTTGGATATCAGCAATTTTATATAGCTTAACCTGAAAAACAATTGTCTTTTTAACATGATACATTGCCTTCCTTCTATCCTGCAAGTCAAAATTTTGAAGAGTTCTTTCATAAAATAAGAACAGGTAACACTATTTCAATAATTTGACTTTTTGTTCCATTTTGCTTTGAGATCAAACTTTAGAATCAGATGTCATTATTTTTTTTTAAGTCTGAAATCTGCTTGTACTCAAAAGTAGAGTTCTCAGTGTCTCACAACAGTAATATTTTAAGTGATTCAAACATTACAAATGTATTGTAGTTTGTATAATGTTAGAAAATGTACACATAATTCTGCAGAAATCTTCTAAATGTCAAGATATCAATTTTGCAAATGTCAACCTGGCATTCATGAAAATTGAGTCCTCTTCTAATTCGTAATAACAGTTACAGCATTTCCCTTTACTGCCTCTTCTAATAGAGAAACATCTTAGCGAGTTCATTCTTCATTAGGTATTCAATTTGGTATTGCAGAGGCACTCTCTACAAATATATGTATTATAATGATAAAATAATATGATATGCCACTTTGTACATGTTTAAAATAAGTCATTAAATATTGGTATATGAATATGTTTTTATTTTCTTAAATAATTCAAGAAATTATTATTCAATATTAAATTTCCACATATACTATTTTTCCTTTTGAGAAAATTATTAAATTTCAGATTTTTCTGCCAACTTTATTTCTCTAAGATTTTATATTTATGCTAATATAAACTGTGATAGTCTGTAAAATAAGATTATAGGCAAGCAATAAGATTCTACTCTATTTTAGTAGAAGGTGTTTGTTACAGTCTGCCATGGAAAACATTTATACTTGAAAGTTTTAATTTAGTACTTATAGTTAAGATATTTTTTGTTGGTTGATTGCCTGCTTGCTTTTTGGCCTATGATGTTCTAATGTGATTGGAACTTCTCCCCTAAACAATAGTTAACTAAAATCCTCACTATACCTTAAATTTAGTTCCTATGAATGTGACTGTATTTATGGTGGTCTACAGTCTCCCCAACATTAATTTTATGTATATCTCATATCTAGTATTTTATATCAGGCCATTTCCCTTCCTTCCTTCCTTTCTTCCTTCCTTCCTTCCTTCCTTCCTTCCTTCCTTCCTTCCTTCCTTCCTTCCTTCCTTCCTT
>NW_006432227.1:8234023-8259753 GCF_000325575.1 Pteropus alecto
TTCTCCCTCCCTTTTTTAAATGTCTATAGCTTCCAGTCTTCCTAGCAGGCCATTTCTTATATTTCTTTAAATATATATATTTTTTTGACAAATTAGTGCAAACATCACATAATGCTATCAGAAAGAGGAAAACTTTGTTGTATTTACATGGATGAAGGAGGAAGTAACGTAAAATAATGGAGTTTCAGTGATTGCTTTCCTTGATGACTTCTAGTTTGTAAGTTTCCCATGTGTCTCTCCAGATTTGCCATTCACCTCAACTGTTCACTCTCTGCCCTTGGAGCATCTTTTATATCTGTGACATCAATAGGAACCCTTGCCTTTTGGCTGCATGGCAGGTTTTTCAAATAGGAACTCCAAAAGATCAGAAGGAGGGAGGCATATGAGGTTGGTATATTTACTAACTAGAGTCTTTTCCATCCAGGTCTCCACAAGCTAGCTGTGTCTCATAACAAAAGGTCACTGTTCCTCTGAATTAGCCATTTCTATATCCAAAACTCCTTTCTGGGCCCCAGTAACTATCCTCACTGTTGGAAATTACGGTGGTAAAAACTCAGCTATTACTAGATCCAAGATACTACACTACCCTTTCTTACACCTTTGTAAATAGTTATTTTATAAAGCTTAACTTATTCTAATTTGAGTAGTTCATCTGATTCTTATTGAGTCAGGACTCTTACTCATACTGTAATAGATGAACTAGTCATTTCTCATAATCTATAGCTATGATTTTTTTCAATAGTCTGGTGGACTATCATTTATACTAATTAACCATAATATAAGGACTATCACTGAATTTTCATGAATGTGATTCATTTTTTCTTATGATTATATTTTAGGGCCTAATAGATGCTGAGGCTTATTAGTTATTCGACAAACATTCTGAATATTGGTATTTGTAAGCCTTTTCTATGACATTTTGGGCTAGAATACAGATGGTTGTTTGCAAATAACACAATATTGCTGAGTTCTGTGAAAGATTAAGAAAACTAAAATCCTTTCATATTTTTCAATGAGTATATCAAATTGTAGTCTCATACCTCTCTGAAACTTACTATTTAGGAGAAATTTTGAAAGTATAAAAGCCTGGAAATAGCAGATAATTATGTTTTCCTTATTTGAAGAAAAATGTAGTAGAGTCATACATATATTTATGTATTGCTTGGCAATAATTATATGCACATATCTTCCAAAAATAGTCAAACCTCTTTGGATATTGATTGCTAACCTAATGACCTTTAGGTGACATCTAATGGGATAACTTGTATTACAATTGCATATTGATATGTCTATGGTATAACATTACTATATGATTAGTCCAGACATTTAAAAGATCAGGATTGTGTTTTTTTCATCTTACATCTGAAGGTTTTGTGTGAAGTTCATGAAACATAGTAGGACTCAATGAACAATCACTAACTGAAAATATTAATCTAAGTACTCACTGACTTAGGCTGGCAGTTTTGATGATGATATCTCTTTAAAAAACATAAACAGTATAAATGTATTTAATTATATAAGATATAAAATATGAGAAAATGCATTTAACTTAAGTTTTCAAAAGATATACATTTGTTGTTTAAAATTCAATTAAAACGTTAAAGCTCAGCTCAAAATTTGGTCATTTGATTATTCAATTTATACCATAGCAATAGAACAGAGGCAGACTCAGGTTTTCTAAGTCCTGCAGCTTACATAATTTGGTGGTAGTGGCAGAGTGTTGCTGCCTTGTACAATACCATATAGGATGCCCAGTTAAATTTGGATTTTGGAAAACAACAACTTTCTTGCAGCAAAGGAATGTCCCAAATATTGTTTGGGTTATACTCATACTCAATTATCTGCTGTTTATATGAAATTAAAATGTAACTTGGTATCTTGTGTTTTCCTTTGCTAAATCTGGCCACCATAGTACATGTATAAGAAAAAAAATACAAAATTTGAAATTCAAGTACATGATCTTGTAATAAATTTAGATAACTGAGGGGACTTGAAGCTTAAGTTTCATTAGGTTTTCAGTAAATCCACTTCTGCATTATAATATAATTTGCACTATAACACATCTGATTTAATACAATTACCTGCAATAAATATGGGCTATGACTTTTTTCAGTATGTGAATATAACTAATCGTACATAGCAAACATCTTAACTGCAGATACCCATTTATATACATTTCTCACTACTCCTTATGTGCCACAAATGGAGAATAAAAGTGATCTGAACAGACATAGCCTTCCCCATTCTTAATTATTCTTGTGAGTTACCAAGAAGTAAACAGGTGTGATGTTGTAGGGAATGTGTGGGAGAAACAGATAGTCCATACTTGGAAAGGCTAAGCAAGGCTTTCTGGATCATGTGACTAATCTGAAGTCTGAAACATAAAAAGGGATTTACCAAAGATGGAAAGTGGCAGGTAAAAGGATTCTAGTCAGAAAACACAGTGTTTAAAGGACCAGAAGGCAAACGAGGGCATGATTATTCAAAAAAATGAAAGTAAGGTAAAGGGTAGAATTTAAGAAATTAAAAGGAAGTATTGATGCTGGAGAGAGAAATCTCTAATTTTCTTCTGCTTTTAGGAATTTGACAATAAAAAAAATGGATTAAACTGAGTATCAAATTCAAAATTTTGCATGTTAAAAAACATAATGAGTCAATACAAATATCTAGTAAAAATTTGAGAAAATAATATTGAAACTTTCATAAAAAAAGCTACTTTAGAAAAAAACTATTTCTAGAATGGCCGTCCTTCTCTATAAAAAACAAACTAAAATCTGAAGAGTTATTTTAGGCTGAAATGAAAAGTGCTCTAGACAGTTATTCAATTTTAAACAAATACAGAGCATTGGCAAAGGTAACTACGTAGGTACATATAAAAATCTGTATAAATGCATTTTTATTTCTAGCACCATTCTTAACCTATGTAATTTATACAACTGCATCATAATTATAAAACTGTGTGGATGGGCTTACAACGCATAAATATGTAATTTTTATGACTATAATAGACAAAAGTAGAAGAAGAGGGCTATATCAAAGATATTTCTCCAGCAAAATGAGTTTATTTAGGAAAAAAAAAATTGCAACTCAGGACATTTGGTCTAATGGCAAACCATATGCAAATCCAGACAACAAAGAGAGAAAGTTTTTTTATAGTGGAAAAGGGGAGTTCAGAGGGCTCGTTATAAACAGAGCCTATTAGAGAAAACTGAGAGTTCAACATTTAGTGTTTCATTGGCTAAGTGGTTGCCGGGGAGCGGGGGGAGGAGGAGGAGGGGAAGATCCTCCTTCCACTTGATGAAATAGTATGGTAGAAAAACATCTTCCTATTGGAGACAGGAAGTATGAATCTTCCTGTTTGGGGTAATTCTTGATAAGTATTAGAGCATGAGGACTTGCCTTATGGGCCTTCCTAACAACAATTCAAATGAGATTTCTGTTTGTTTATCTTCACAGGTTTTACCTACTATGAAAATTAAGTTGATATTAATGTAATACAATTTATGTTGATTTAACTTGTTTACAATTTAAATTCAAAGACACAAATAGTATGAAAGTAAAAAAGATGGAAAATGCTATATAAGCAGAAACCAAAAGAGAGCTGGAATGGTTAAACTTATATTAAACATGATTGATAATATTAGACAAATATTAGATAAGTAGACTAATATTGGACAAATACTAATTAAATCCAAGGTTTTTACTAGAGAAAAAGAGGGAGATTTAACAAAGATGAAAGGAAGACATAATAATCAAATATATATTTACCTAACAACAGAGCCTCAAAACACATGCAAAAATAACATTAAAATGGAAACAGACAATTCAGTAATAATAGTTGAGACTCTTCTGCAATGATTGATGGAAGAAATAAGGAGAGGATCAAAAAGAAAATAGACTTGAACAATGCCATATACTCATTAAAACAGGTAGAAATACATTTTTAGAATGCCAAAGCCAGAAACAACAAAATACCTATTCATCTCAAGTGTACATAGAACGTTATCTAGGAGAGAACATAAGAAAAAGCATTAATAAATTTAAAATAAATTAAAGTATACAAAGTATGTTTTCCAACAACAATGGAGTAAAACTAGAAATCAATAACAAAGGAAATATTGGAATTTAACACATACTCTGAAATAACCAATGGTCAAATTAAAAAAAAAAAAAAAAAAAAACACAAGATAAATTAGAAAATAATTCAAGGTAAAGGGAAAAAAAGAACAATTTGTGAGATGGAGCTAGAACAGTTCCTGGAGAGAAATTTACAGATGCAAACATCTATAGTAAGAAAAAAATCTCAGGTAAATATTCCAGTTTATCACCTTAAAAACCATAAAATGAAGAAGTGTTAAAAATATAGAATATCAGGCCCCATCATGGATTTACATAATCTGCATTTGAAAAAAATCCCAGATGATTCCTGTGAAATTAGAGCATGAGAAGCATTGATGGATTATGGGAAACCAGGTATTCTTCTATTAGGCAGGTGGTAGGGCAAATTTTAGAAGGCAATTTCAGAAGATTCACAGAATTAATAAATTTCTATGAAATTTGATGTACATATGATACATCTAAGAATGTATCATCAAGTTATAATGACCATATATCAAATAATGTATTCTATACCAGCATCATAAAATTAAAAAAATATACTATAAAACAAATGAAGTAGCAAAATCTAGGATACTGGTTGAACCAATTGTGGTACATCTAACAGTAGAAAATTGTGTATTATTTTTTAAATGGCTATTATAAAATAAGATCAAAAGATAAGAAGTATTGGCAAAGATGCAGAGAAAAGAAAACCCTTGTATACTGTTGGTGAGAATGTAATTTGATACAGCCACTATGATAAACAGTATGGAGATTCCTCAAAAAAATTAAAAATAGAACTATCATATGATACAGCAATCTCACTTTTAGATATATCCAAGGAATTAAAATCAGGATTTCATAAATATATCTGTCCTCCCATGTTCATTGCAGTGCTATCACATTGTAAAGACATTGAAGTAACCTAAGTGACCATCAGTGGATAAACGGACACATTAATTCCTTCACTCATTAAAAAAATATATGCAATGTCCATTTAGTAAATGTTCAAAATCATGCAAATACTTATGTTTTCTACACATACACATACGTTTCTTTCATTTCAATGCTGTCTTTCCACCCTAAAATTTTACCAGGTTTTAGTGAAGAAGGCTATTGACATGTTATTTCAGTGACATGTTACTTATATCTATTTTTTAAAATTTACTCTGTTTTTGTAACCAAATATAAGAAAGCTGCTGGTTTTAGAAATATAATCCAAGAAATAATTTATCAAAACCACAGTTACCAGGCACATAGTCATTAAAGAGTAAATTGCTTATCTTTTGAAGGGTAGGTCATTTAGCTAAAGAGTTTTCTTACCTGTATAATTACAGAGATTATTTGTGTAGGTAGTGAAACAGATGAAAAAAGAAAAAAATCTGTTTAGAACGGAGAATTTGATTTCAACTATGTATGTGTTTAGATGATCTAAGAAAGAAAACTTTAACTATATAGAAAACATTTATTACAATAATATTTAAATTTTTATTTTTTGTCTATGTAGATGAAAAATTAATCTATATGTAATCGGAAAACTAAAGTAGAATTTGTTTTATAAAATATATTTTTTTGAGTAAATTTAATTACAAAAGTCCACTACTCCTTAGTCTCTACTCCTCTCCTTTTATTCTATTAATCATTGTCTTGCTAGTTATTCTTTACATATTGCTCAAATCATTCTCAAAGTTGTCTTGCATAGGAATTCTCTACTTTAGACCCTTATTACCATCTCTTCCTTCTATTGCAATAGCTTTCCAATTTGTCTCCCTTCTTTTGTCTTGCTACACTTAAATTTATCATCATACTGAAGTCAAAGTGATTGCTCTAAAATATAAATATGACCATGTGCTTTTCTTACTTATGAACTTCAGTGATTTCTCAGATAACTCCAAACTCCCTAATAGGGGAGAGGTAGCCAAATGCAATACTCTCATGCTACTCGAAATGCAAGGTCCAGTGATTTTTTTCCTCAATAATTCAATTATACTGATCAATATTTATTAAACTTACTTTATGCCAGTCATTGGTTCTGATGCCAAAAAATAGAGGACTATGGGGATTCATTTTTCTGCTTATAATTTTCTGCAATCTCTAAGCTTTGCTTGGTGTTAGGGAAGCCAGTCAACAATAGGTTATCAGTGTTCCTCCATGTTTGTCCTGGGTACAACAAGAAAGTGTAGCTCTGACCACTCTCTACCTCAGATGTTTACCAAGGTATTCTTGCAGCACAACAAACATGAAGATAATGTAATATCTTTACCACACCAAAAATTTGCTTCGCTTCTGCTTGCTGTAGTAGCAGTGAATTCCTTAAATCAATGTGAATTGACTCCAGTAATACAACCCAATGGACATGCAGTTGTTATGGACTGAATGTGTTACCTCAAAATTCATGTGTTGAAGTCTATTCCCAGTGAGAAGGTATTTGGAGGTGGAGCCTTTGGGAGGTAAATAACTTGAATGAGGTCGTGAGAGTAGAGCCCCCATGGTAGGATTAGCGCTTTTATAAGAAGAGGAAGACACAAGAGAGCTTTCTCTCTGTCTGCACCGAGGAAAGGCATGTGGGCACAGAGTGAGATGGTCACTATCTATAAGCTAGGAATAGAGCCCTCACCAAAAAAAAGATCTGGACTTCAGCCTGCAGAACTATAAAAATATAAATGTGTTGTTTAAGCCATCCAGCCTAAGGTATTTTGTTATAGCAGCCTAAACTGATGAAGAAACAGGCCCTCATGGGCCCTCATTATCATGAGTGCATAGGGAGAAAGTGCACATGAACGTGAAGCTCTGGCTACTGCTTTTGCCATGTATAAGGAAGTACATTGTTTCTGAACCAGTAATCTCATGTCTTCTGCCAACATCTAAGAAAAAGTAACAGAAGAGCTTATTAGCTACGAAGTAGAGCAATATCACAGGCCCTGCACAGTCTCTGAGAGCAAGTTCCTCTTATTCTTATGTTCTTCTTATGCTTGTGATAAAACAGTATACATCTTGATCTTATTTCTGAAACATATTTGAACACATAAGTCATTTTTGATATCTAATTCTAAACTGTCTACTATACAACAGTCTTTAAAAAATATGAATACAGTAAATTGCATGCAGGATACTAAATTATTTTTGTTATTTTTGTTATATATAATTTTTTTCTTGTTTCTTCCAAAAAAAGTAAGGTGAATGGAACCCAACTCCACCTTTATAGAAATGACAATAAATAAATAAATAAATAAATAGTACTAATAATTTAAAAGAAAGTTAAACTTACTAATGACAGAGAAATTGAAAGTCTTAGACTTCTTGTCAGCTAGTCTTACCCTACTAAGAATAAATCCAAAACAGAATCTCTAATATAAAGTAACATTGTCTGTAGCATAGGCACATATGAGAGCTGCAGTTTTTAGAAGCCAAGAGATAGACTCATATTATATAGGCCCAGTTAACAACCTGACAAAATTTACCATATTTATTATTTATGACATTTATTTCATATCAGAGGAGTATGATCTTTTTTATAATAGTAATCTGAATTATTTGCCACATTTAAAAAGTATGAATTTTTTCTCCCTTAGATAACTGTTAATAGATGCTTTCATGTATCGCATTCTTCTCTAAGTATTTTACAGATATTTTCTCATTCTTTACAGTTTTATGGAAGTAAGATCAGTTATTATTTCTACTGTTTAAATGAAGAAATTGAGATTTGAAGACAACATTAATTTGCCCAGTGAGATAGAACCTGGTGACTCCAGAGCTGGGACTTGGACACAGACAAGCTGATTAGGATCAGTTTCTAACCACACAACTTAATATTTTTTTTCCTTACACTAAAAAAAAAAAAACAAAAAACAAAAAAACACAAAATATGGATTCTCTAATGGAAATGTTGATCACCAATAAGCCAAATATGTACTTTTTTGTCTGCACTAAAACTGTACAAAACATGTCATTTCTTCTAGTTTGTTGTATGAAAATTTGGCAATATTTCTTAAATGGAAAATGGTGAAAAATTAAAGTAGGTCTTAAATTACTTCAAAGGAATTATAGCCTCCAAGTACATCACCAGACAAACCATTCCAACGGTCAAAAAAACAAACAAACAAAAAAAACAAAAACACAAAGGCTCACAAATCAAATCAAAATAAATGCTGAAATCACATTAATTTTAAACACAGTCAGAAAGAAGAAACAAGGCTAGTTTAAGGTACTTAGGACAGGTGCCAGTGGAAAGGCAGCACTACCTGAATCCTGGGCTAGGTGACACTAATGTATCTTGTTTCTCTCTGCTGCCTCAGCCTTCCACACTGATCGTGTACGTATGAGTACAGCATTGAGTTTGAGCAAGGAGTCCCTGGGCTCATGGCACACACTTGCCTTAATGTTAAGATAGAGGCATCGATACCCCTCAGCCACAACTGATATCACCTTTTTTTTTTTTTTTTGATTAAACAAGTATTTTTATTATCAAATGCAACAATTCTACAAAAACTCAGTATTAAGTATGTTTGCCTATCTTAAAGTCTTTCAGAGCTTTGGGTAGATAGCATCTTAAGGCATCGAGCATAAAGAACATTTTTTTCTGATCTTAAGTGTCAGTTATCACCAATTTCCACACAAAATTTTTTTTAAAAATCCTATTTCAGTTAAAAAGCTATCACTAGTTGGCTGAAGAGGGAGCTTTGGGCTCTCCATTCAATGTGTTAATCAAATAATGCAAAGTAAATAAAAATAGCCACATAAATTTGCACGGTATTGCATCTAAACAAAGGGCGATATAATTTAAACATGTTCACTTAGTTAATCAAAGTCTGTTTTCCTTTTTGGAATTATGTGAGGTGACAAATTTAGAATTATCGGCTCAGCTGTGGCATGATTATGACTTGATTTTTCCAATCCTCTCATTAGGTAGTTTGTATTTTTCTTTATCTTTTGTGTATTTTACAGATTATTATATTTTTACTAATTTACTATATACATTTAATAAATTATTTAAATGCTGCATATGTTTCACAAGGTCCTCGCTTAGACACTTTATATAGTTAACATATCTGATGTATTTTAACTATCATAAACTACTAGATTAATTTTTATAGAAGCTTAAGTTTTCTTATAAGTCTTATCTGACCTCTGTGTGGCCTTTTCTCTATGGAAGTAGTGAATGTTCTAAAAGCATACAGAAAATGTGTATTACAGCCCTTTTTAACATGTTGATCCTTTTTAACAAGAATTAATCTCATGATAATATCCATTATTCTTGGAAACATTTATTTTCTGTATGCTTTACCTACTTTTACATGCACGTGCTCTCTCAAACTCTAAAATATCTTTCTCCTTAAATACTCCCTAAATTGCCTCAAAAAGATTATGATAAATTCCAAAATTTACCTTTAGTAAGTATATGACATATCCTAACTCTTTCATTCCTTTTATATAAATTTAAAATACGTATAATGAGGTTTGCTTATTTTTTCTCTATTTTTTCCTATTTTATGAGAGTATTTTATAGTCACCTATATAACATAAACTATATTTTATTTATTCTAATTAAATCTACAAAAGTTAATTATATACTTACAAATATGTCTGAATGCTGATATATAATCATTTATACATATACAATGCAAGCATATTACCTTAAAAAGATTTTTTAAATATTTTGCTCATAGACACAATAACAAAAGTATTATATTTAAAAACATGATCTACACCAATTATAGCACTATCAATCCACATTGAGAAAGATGTTGTCATACTAATTCACAATTTTAATTTTAAATCTTTATTTTTTTCTTAAATATCTACATAAGCTATTTTGAATCCTGAGTATATATATTTAGTCATATTTTTACAAATTTATGAATAACATGCTAAACATATATTTAGCATTAATTTTCTTATTACTTAGCATTAATAAAACAAACCTTAAAATTTTAGCACTTAGTAAAAGGAAAAAGCTACTACGTGATATTATAAATTTACTTCCCACAAAAAAAAGCAAATACTTTAGAAAATGAACTATTACTTATGATAGAAATCAGATTTTTATGTGGGAAGGAGATAATACACTGGATGTGAGACTTGTAGGGAACATATGACATAAATTACCAACCAAATTGATATATCAAGTTAACAAAAGAAGACATGTTTTAACAAGGTTTTAATATATGTGCAAAATAATTTATGATATCATAAATTTACTCCAGTCTATTCAAGCCCTTGAAATAGTGACCTGAAAATCATCCCATACTCAGTGCATGTGTTAATAAATTATTAAAAGCTACATCAGGAAGTCAAGTGCTCTGGATTAGTATATTTTCTACACAGGGAAAACTACCATTAAATTGGCATAATTGGAGAGAGATCACCCTTTTAAGTAAACATTTTTCTCAAATGTTGTATGTGATTTTCTGACTTCTTTTAAAGTGTAAAGCCAAAACGGACCTTTTTGATGTTTACAGACACAAACTCTCCCCTTGACCAAGCTCTTGCTAGGTTCCTCTGAGCTCTCTTTTCTCCTTAGTCTCATCTTTGCGCCACTTCTCTAGTGTTTGCACCCCGACTTTGACCTGTTTCAGCCCCCTGAGCTTTCCTAGTTTTGGCAGAGAATCAAGTTCCTGTTTCCCTGCCCTCCATATCTAACCCAGTTGCTCTTAGTTACCTTGTATCCACTCCCTCACTCTGCCTATAAATCCTTTTCTGGTCTTAACCCCTCTTGAAATAGTCTTGAATAAAGTCTTGCCAGATATTTTCAACAAATGGAAGAATACACACTTTTTTACACTTCAGGCCATTATGAAAAGCAATTATTATTGAGTGTAGGGTCTATGTTCTCATGTTAATTTGTATCTTTCACACATAGTGTTGCTCTGAAAGAGCTATACTTGCTATACATGTTCTTTGCAGCCTTTTTCTTCATTTTCTTTTCCTAATCTGTAATGTTTAAGGAATCCGATAATTAAAGTTGTTAGAATTGTGTACAAAGTAAGGAAATAAGCTTGAAATGATGTTCTAATGTTTAGTCTTTGTAACAGCAATTTCTGGAACCTAGGAGACATTTTCTCCATTACTTTTAATTTGAGGCTGTTTGGAAGGCCTGTGTGTCAGAAAGCACTAAGTGTGAATAAAGAAAATGTTGTTATGTTAAAAGCAGTGTATAAAAGCACCAGAATTATACAGATTGGGTTGACCTTGGAGAGAAAGCTACAGATAGTCAGCAAAGCTTAAAATGTTGGCTCTGTCTGCAAATGACCATTGCATATAATTTAATAATATATATATTTTTTTTACAATCAGCTCTTACTCATTGCTATGTATTTGTCAACAAATAAATGCAACAGTTCAGGTTTTACTTGACCTCCAGACTGGCTGTATCTCTACTTTGGGATTCTTTTCTTCATACCAAATGAAGTCATAATGAATAGCAGAGGCCAGAAAAAAAAAAAAAAAGTTAAAAAACATCATATCTGATTCAGATGAGCCACCTATAGATTTCTGTTGATGGTGAGGAGGAAAATTTCAGTTAATTCCATTTGTTCTCTCACTTCTAACCACAAATGATCTTTGAATTTTACAGTTTATCTCAGAGATTAAATTATCAGATATAACTAAGGGGAAATCTTGTTAGAAGATCCAACTGTGCAAAGAAAGGAGGTGGGATTTCATCCCATCGCTGATGTTTCTTAAATACTCTGATCAGAGAATTGACTTTCATTTATTCATTCATTTATTCAGACACATTTATAAATGCCTGCTGAGGGCTGGGTGCTGTGCAGGAATGAAAAAGGTTAATTATAAGCACCTCAATCTACCAGAAAAAAGATTGAAAAACCACCAGCTCAACTCAATGAGTTTCCCAGTCTTAGTAAATGAAGAGTAGATTAATGTATTTTATTAAAAAAAAAATCCTATTTATTCTTTTTAAGTATTTTTTATTTTATTAGTTTCAAGTATACAGTATATTGATTAGACATTTATATAGTTTATAAAATGATCCCGCTGATTGCTCTTTCTCTCCTCTGACTCTCCACCTAGCCATTATATTAATGCTAACTGCATTCCCTATACTGTGTTCCTATTTTATTCTTAAGGAATTAAAGGGCTTCTCAAATGCTGTGTTTCCTATTTGAAAATATAAACTTAATAAAAATAAAAATGTAAGACACTGCTTTATTTATGTTAAATTAATATTTTTACATGTATTGATTTCAATACTCAACATGTAATTCTACTCCCCCTGGCCTGTCAGCACGGTACTTGAAATGAGTTTATTGTCACTTCCAAATTTCTGCCAACATGCTTTAGGTTGAAGAATTTTATAAATGAGAGAATATTTTCATATCTATCATTTCATTTGTGGTCACCCGAAAGGACATTTAATGCTATTTGTGCTGGAATTAGTATTCAAATCGAACCCCCTTTTTAAGATTATATATTTTCTTTCAAAGGATCTTATCCTTGTACTCAAAATTATATTCTGTCTTCAACTGCCAATCATTTATGCCTGAATTACTTTTCGACAGTGTCTGTATATTTGATCCATTGAATCTGAATATGTGTTCACATTCATCAGCCAGTTCATCAATTGCCAGTGCTTTTATTTGGCATAATCATTATTTCTCCTATGACTTGCACTGTCAGAGGTACAATGAGCTTTTCCTGTGAGGCTTCTTTCCGGTAACAGTCAATAACTTCTAGACCAATTAAAACTTGGTAGGCAGCAAGTGCTTTTTACTTAGTTTACTTTGTTTTGTTTTTCTCCTATTCAATATTTTATGAGAAATGATACTTTCAGAGGAAGTAACTGTAGTTTTTTATAAAACATAACTTGCCTTTTCACATTATTCAGCGCACCCCAGGACCATCTGCCATCAAATTATGCCATTTAGTATGGCATTGGTTACAAAAGTATCTTATGCTTACATATAATTCTATATCTGAGATGCAGATTTCCAGCATTGTCCATCCAAGAGAATATAATTTCCATGACTTTATTATTATTAATTTAAGGCATTAGAGAGCTATGTCTTATTAGTACTATCTGCTAGTATTTTCTATCATCATATGTCAAGATGTATGCCTCATCTGATTGTATGTTTAAAGTATTAATTCTGTAGTGCAAAATTATGGATGCTGTTAGCAAAGCAGTTTACTGCCTCTGTGTATCATGGTGTTGAATTCTAGATTGCCAGTAACAGTGTTTGGCAGTGAGGAACCAAACATATTACCAGGACTACTGCATTCATTCTTTCAATCAACAAGTACCATGGACTCCTATAATGCAGCTACTGTTAGAAGTATTGGCAACATAGCAATTAAAAAGGGAGGTGAAATTTCTGCATTCATGGAACTTGTGTTATCTCAGCTAAGATTTTGCATCAACTGTTTCTGTTCCTTTAAATCTAAGAACCTTATTTATTGTACCTTAGACACTCATTTTAGTCATCATTTTTTTCTGATGTTATGCACGTAGTAAGCAGCAGGAAAAACATTGCTTGATTGAATAGTACTGGTAATAGTTTAAATTTGACAATCTTGATACTTAAAAGTCTGGATTTATTATTAATCTAAATAATATTTTTAACTGTTTTCTTATTTGCAATTTGTGATTCCCTGAAATCAAAATAGTAAGGATAAAAAATAATGCTTGATATTTGAAACCGAAGAAAGTTAAGAGAATTCAGTACGCTTAGAGAATTATCTGAACTCTATTACTGAGGTTATGAATTTGGTATTGATAGCAATTAATTTGGAATCAATGTATAACAATTCAGCCTTTTCATATGAAAGGTGTATTGTGTTCTTTCAAATCAAGATGAAATGAATTATTTCGATTACTTGTTCTGTATAATTTTAACGCCTTCTTTAGAAAGTACTACATAAGTGCACGTGGAGACACACACAGGTGTCATCCCTGTACCATTTTACACATTAAAAGAAAGCATACAGTATCTAAAAGAAAGGTACACAATGATAGTAACAGTCTAGTTCAGATATTGATTCTGGTGCTTCTAAAGACAAAATGAATGTGAAACCATTTAGTTACGGCTTTGCCTCCATTTTAATGTTCATTTTGTTATTTCCCACATAAAAACTTTATACCTAATTTTAAAGTTATCGAAAGTTTCCTTTGGATTTCTAAATTGAGGAAAATGTACATTTTGGTCTATGTATTTGCACAGAAAAAACAATTGTGTTAAAAAAAGAAAAGTTTAGTCTTGTCAAGCCCCTACTTTTGTATATTAGGAAATCCCATTGCTCAGACTCAGTAGTTTGGCATTTGTAATAGTTTGTGATAGGCCTTGTCTAACTTTTCTGTTTCTGTCTGTTTCTCTCTTCATTTCATGCAAAATGAAACTTTGGAAATGCCTCAGATATACCAAACTCTTCATAGCTCTGTATGCTTGCACATTTGTGTTCTTTGTCTAGTCTATATTTCTCCAGGCTTAATTTCATTTTAGTTGCTATTCTCTGCATGAGTTTCTGAAACTCTTTGACCCTGAAATTGTATTTTTTCTGCACATACATTAAAGGATACTTAGCCACGCTCATGTCTACTCACTGAAATTTTGCTAACCATGTTCCCATGAACTCAATAAAATGAAATATCTATATTTCAGGAAACAGTAGATTTGCTTCTCCCAGATTTTGGAGGCTCATAAAATGGAAATCATCAGATTATTGAAAATTAACAGTTCTCAAGCACAAGTTTAGGTAGTTTGAGCTTGCCCATTGTTGACTGCACCCTGGAAATTTATTCCTCTGTCTGATAAGCTAGAGGCAGATACTGTAGAATGTTTGCCGGGTTATGGTTCTCATTACATCCTTGTTTTCCTTTTTGTGTCTCATCGAAGGGAAGAGATGTTGCATACATTTTAGGTAGAACCTCAGCAATGTATCCTGTCCTTCAGAAGTAAATGTTCTAATTCAGTCTCTTAAGGCATGCCCCCAAGTTTGTTGATTGCCTAACTGTTACATCACTTACTTTTTACTATAGTTATAGTCACTGTCTTACCTGTACATTGTACATGCTACAAATGGTTCTTTATTACATTAGATTATAATGATTTAATCCAGTGTCTTTCCCCAAAGTTTAAACTCTCAAGGTCAGATCACATCACGTTAATCTTACTGTTTTCTAGGATCTAATGCTATGTTCTAAAACTATACTGTATTCTGTAAAAACATTTCTTGAATGAATATCTCATAGTCCTTTTAATAAATTAATAATTGAACTCCACGATGTAAATATGGATGATTTGCTCATTTTCATATTATGTATTTAGAAAATCATTAATTTAACTATTAGAATGTATTTAATAAGGACTATAAAATAGAGAAACAAAAGCTTATATGTACTATAGCAACACAATAGCAATACTTAGTAGATATAACATTTTTGAACATTTTGACAGTATTTACTCTTTTGTCTTATTTCAATAGACAATGCCCTATATTTTGGAAGTATTTTTAAAGGGATATACTAATTTCCAAATATAATTTGCCAAGTTATTTTTAATTATATCCAGGACTGGAGATAATGTGTAAAACCTTGCATATTTTTAGATTAGCATAAACAAGAAATGTAGATGGATTAGTTTACAAAGCATATTATTAAAAGAGTGTACATTTTACATCACATGATGTTTCAGCAACACCATCTTAAGTGTCACATTCATACCATGCAAAATTAAATCAAATGTAAATGGAGTTGGATCTGTTACCATATTTTCAGATTGTTAGTTGCAATTGATTAAGGTTATCAAATGAATTCAATGATTTTACCATTATTGTACTTCTAATAAATTAGAAAAGACAAGAAATAAGCTAAAAGTAACAGTGCCTTACATGTTACATTATGAAATTTTGTTTTGAATATGTGTTTGTCTTATGCACCTAAAAGGTAGTGTGGTTTCTGATCAAACAAGTTTGAATACTCTTGATTCAGCGGGCCCTTCAAAATCCCTTTCAAAATAGAAGTCTACAATTTATGAATAACACATCATTATTAAATAGTTTGTAAAATCTGCGCAAACACACAGTTCCCAACAGTATGCCTTTGCTTTCCTATTTACTGTGAAGGTGAGATTTGCTGATCTGTGGCTGTTGACACCAAACAAATACTACAGGTATTAAGTTTGATGTGATAATTCTGATAAGTTATATTGATTCATCATTATCTCACCTAAGTCCTATTTTTGATCAAGCATGTATTTATTGCCAAAGTTGAGAGTCAAGTACTATAGAGAAGATTGCTGTGGTTCGTTAACTGGAAAAAACAAACAAACAAACAAAAACAACAGTTAAAATTCTATGGTGTCAAGGGCTTTTGATTGGTCACCATTAGTTTAACACAATTAATTTTGAAAAATGGAATATTTTAAAATGAGAAATGACATCAAAATGCATTTCACTATTTTTATTTACAAATGATTTTGTATATCTTGTTTTTCAGTAGTTTCTCATGTATAGCCCTTAACAGAGTGGAGGTTCAATAAGTTCAATTAAAGAAATGCCGATTACTCTTGAAAAACAGTGTTAGTGACAGAAACAGAAATAGGCTGAGATAAAATACAGAGCTAAATATCCAAAGCAGAATCAAATTTAGAGTAAAAGAAGATACATGTAATAACCTCTTATGTCAGTATCTTTGACTGGAATTCAGGACAATTATTAAAATATGAAACAAATTTATACTCTTCCCAACTCTCATACTGATCTTATATTGACCCATCTTGTTTAACCTCTTTTACTCACTACTGATCTATTTTTGCCTTATTCCTCTCTTGATGGTTTATAATACATTTACATAAGTATAAATTTATTCACTTTCATCTTGTCCTGGTTTAAAGAGAGTTTAATGTGAAGCCTTGTTGACTCCATGAGTCATTTCTGCAATTTATGCCAGTTTAACAGCTAACAAACTAGCTCTACTTATGAAGACTATTGGGTAGCAATCTCCAAAGAAGTTTCTTATGGATGTGTACGCACCTGACAAATTATTTCCTGCCTATGTCTGCTACCTGTTTCTCCCATTTTCAAAAGGTGGTTCAAATTCCACAAATACAAGAACTCATGCATATTTTTTTCAACCATGAAAATCTGATACTGAACAGAATACATTCCTTGATCCATATGAAGAAAAAGTACTTAATTTATGTATAAGGATTATACATCAACATTTGCTTTTAGCCTATTTGATTTGTTAATATCAAAATGTCGATATTATGATAATGGAATTAACAGCAATTTTAAATATGACACTGCAAATAAATATTTGCGTTCATGTTATAATATCAAATACCTTTTAAATATATTTATATTTCAAGTAATGTATATTTGCTTTCACACTAGCATTTAAAATTTTTTTTTAGGGAATCACATTTTTAAGCAGTTTGCAAATCAATAACAATATGAGAACATTACATGTGTGATTTTATTATGTACACAGAAATTTTTCAAATATATGTCAGTTTTGTTTTCAAGTAATTGATATGTTTTCCTGTAAGTCATCCTTTCCTCTGTATTATTAATCCTTTTTATAGAGCATGAATATGACTCATCTTTATTAAAAAAAAAAAAAACACAAATGAGCAAAGCTATTTTTTATTTACATAAAAATCATCCAAACTAGCTTCAAGTTACATTAATTTTGGTAAAACATTCATTTATTTTTAGCTTATTCACTTATAAAACATTGGATTCAGTGACTACATTTTAAAGTTAGTTTAATCTTGGTAAAATTGACAATATCAGTTTCCATTATAACTGAGGGACCACTCATAAAAATACAAGGAAGAAACTTTATTATACTATCTACTCTGAAGTACAAAGTCACCTACCCATACATAAGAACATTAATTAATCTAGCCATAAATTATTTATCTATTAACTTTCTCTCTTACAACATGAAATAATTTCTCTGTAGTACAAAAGAAATTGTATTATTAACAGTTTTCTAAATTATATGACATACTTTTTAGGAAAAAGAAAAAATATTTTACTGAATTAAGATATATATAGTAATTATGAACTAATTCTTTTCAAACTCTAAGCAGGCTGCTCTGGTATTACAAAATGATATCTAATGCAAGACATTTTATAATAAAACGGTCTTTACTGCCATCATCTTTAACTCAACTATTTAACTTAGGTCTTTTCTTTTTCCTAGGTGATTAACTACTAGAATGTTTTGAGGTAGCACACATAAACTTGTAACCCTCCTTATTTAACTAGCAATCTGTTAGCAATGAATTAAAGATAGATTTTGTATCATCCAGGAATATTTAAATTTCGTGCATTTTTTTGCCTATTTTTATTTGGCTTATTTTTTATTTAAATCATCATTGCATTGGAATTCAGTAAAATTATTTTTTTCATTCAAATTTAAGTATCGTTTGTGGAACAATATTTAGTTATGAATTATTGTAAGAGTGCAACCACCACTCTTAGTGACATATTTTGGTGATTTTTTTGGTCCTTCAGTTCTTCGGCATCAGTTCCTTAGACATGAACAAATGAAAATCTAGTGATATTTTAAAGCCATAAAAAATTACAAGAAAAATCTAAGCAAGTTTGTACCAAAAAAATAACGTATTATAAATATACATATTTAAATGTACACATATATATATTTAATGAATACCTGTTTTAAATATCAGTTTCTTTTTTGTTGGACATCTGTTTTCAGGATCAATGAGGGTGAAGTGAAATATTTACGGCGTGTTGTTAATTTTACTGACTATTTTTAAACGTAATAGTCACATTTATTTGTATTGGGACAGTGAAAGGACATTCAATAAAGTTAGTCCGAGATGAGATAAACTGTTGGGTATACACAGGGGCATAATAGTGGGAAGTTTGGTTTCAGTTTCAATTTAAGAATTCATGAATCAAATTATACCTTACTTTATGGTGCAGAGGGGATGGAAGGCAAGCTGGATTCCTACAACAGAGTAGAATAATCAATGAAAGCAATTAGCAGTTGTTTCTGGCGATTTGAAATGTTACTTCATTTTCTGGAAGTGAAGTGAAATGGATCTTTCTATTTCTTTTCCTCTGGCCTGCAGTTATTTATGTTGATTAAGTAGTATATAATAGTACATCAGAGAAGGGGAAAGGTGATTTAAGCACTGTAAATATATATAATCAAACACTTAAATTATGAGATTAAGATCTCATTTTGGTCAATTGTAAATTATATGCTTCTACATAAAACATTCAGTTTAAAATCTTTGAAAACAAAGAGGAATTCAGTCTAAACCTAGCTAACAGGCAGTATTAACCATAATGGTAGTAATGATGATGATGAAAATAGTTCACAATAATTATCACTTAGTGAATTCCTAAATAAATATACCATTTTATTTTACCTTTTACTTATCTTTCACCACCTTTAAAATGTGTATTTATAGATAGTTTACCACCCTCAGCCACCTTGAATGAGAATATAATAGGCAAAAATGTCATTTTTATTTGAATTACTGATATACTCTTAGTTGCATGCAACAGAATTCATTCTAGCAGGTTTAAGAAAAAAAAAATTACTTTCTTAAAGGTCCTTAGCTTGCTTAGAGAATCCCTAGGAGGGCCAGAAAAAAGGGGCAGCGGTTATTCAGCAGTACCAGTGGATCTCTCCTCTGACTGCCTTCTGCGTGATTCAGAGCATGCATAGACTCTTCTCAGTTGAGAAGGAGGCTGTAGGTGCCCTATACAGACTTTTATTCCTACTTCCCTTGAATACTTGAGACCGCTTTTACATCTCGACACCCTTTTTAGTGTATTTATTTGATGAAAATTGTCCATGTTTATATGAGTGTTCTCTGAATAAAAACCTCAAGCCACTGAGTCTGATTATGAAAACCTAGGTAATTTGTCCCCAGTAACCAGAGAAGACTTAAGTTACAGAGTAAAAAACATATTTCCATTTGAATTGACAGTTATTCTACCACTCCATTGATTAACTTATGACATCAATCAAGAATTCTTTATTAAATCTTTTATATTCCAGGTGATCTGCTACCTGCTGGCTTTGTCACAAAGTATAGCCTTCGTATCATCAGATACTCATGAGATATATCATAAGATATTCTATTTAATGTGCTGTTGAACTCCATTCGGCCATAATTTCACTTATTACTTGTAAACATGTATAACAAGGAATTTATTTTCAAGACATTCTCTACCGTTTTTTTTTTCAACCTTCAGTCTTCACAGACTCCCACCTTAACAGACACATTAAGGAGCTCGATCTGAATATTTTTCCCTAAACTCTGTAATCTAGTGTCTGTTTTTTGTAATTCTTCAAGGCTGTCCTCTCCAAAGGTTTCAGTCCACTGATTTAACCTTATTTATATTGTCTATTTCTTATGGTTCAGTCACTATGACAGGTCCTGGAAGTACAGCAGCTCAAAAATCCAATGTCCCTCCTCTCAGAAAGTGTACTTTCCCATCATATGATTGTGTAACACAATGATTGTAATTAATCTTTCATGAACTTTTACTATTCACATGTTAGACGACTTTCTAATTTTTATTTCATTCTCCTTTAATAGTGAAACTATCTTGGGACTTCTTAATTGGTCTTTCTAAAGTTCAAAATCCTTATAATCTCATCCTTAGCCATATTTCCTTTTCCTCCACAGTTCTTCCTTGTGTGTTTCATCTTCTCATAGAGATTTGCCAAAATATTTTTAGAATATCAATCATAAACATATATTTAGTCTCATCCTTTTTATATTTATAAATAGCATATTCCATCTGAAACTTTTCAGGTCAAAACAAAACACGTTGAGACTTTCTTTTTCATTTCTACACCATTTACCCTCATCCTCTCAGACCATCTGATTCATCATTAAATCCTGTTAATGCTATCTGTACAATGTCTTATATTTGCTACTCTTTTCTAGATCTACACTATGTGTGGTTCAGAAAACTTTGCATAAAAATTAATGTTTAAGCCAGTTTTCAAATGCAAATAAGAATTCATTATTGAGATATATTGCTTGGGTAGGCTAGAATGAACTAAGACAGTGGTCCCCAACCTCTTTGGCACTAGGGACTGATGCTCCTAAGAGAATCTAATCCCTAATGATCTGAGGTGGAGCTGAGGTGGTGATGCTGGTGCTGGGGAGTGGCTACAAATACTGATGAAGCTTTGCTCCCTTGCCCACCCCTCACCTTCTGCTGTGTGGCCTAGTCCCTAACAGGCCATGGCCTGGGTGTTGGGGGCCCCTGAACTAACATATAGATCTAGATATATTTAATATCTCAAAAACTTTGGAAGTATTTTTTTCACTCACAGACAGGTTATTCCAAGTCAATAGGTAATACTTCTCCTTGGTTATGTTTAGAGAAGCAGACACATCCCTCGGGTCTTTGCTATCTGCATCTTACTGATAGAAGAGGACAAACAATTTTCTTAAAAAGTCTTGGCTAAGAAATGGCCCATATAAGTTTTATTCCAATTTCCTTGAATAGAATTAGTGATATATCTACATATTGCAGAAAAAGATGGAAAAATATAGTCTCAAAAAAATAAAAGTAGTTGAAATTGTGAAGACCAGCTAGTAGCCTGCCCCACAATGGAAATGCAAAGGGCATGCCAAGGTAGAGAAAATAGCGTTCAAATGAAAAGAGAAAATAAAGCAAAGGAGGGAGATAAGAATATGTTCAGTGTTATTAAAATATTAATGGGTGGCTTTTGATTGAGAGAGTTTCAGGGACTGAGAAAGTTCCATAGAAGATGATACTACTATACTGAGAAAGGATGACAACATTGAACAAAGGCTTTAATTATTATGCCGAGGAGTGAATTAAGTGATGAGAGTAACTAAAGATATTTAGATGGAGAAGAAGCATCACTAGTTTGCATTGCAGAAAGAAAATTCTATGGCATCTACAGGATGATCTGGTTTGGTAATAAGACTATTTTTTGAGACAATAATCCCCCTATCAGACTGGAAACTTCTTGAAAGCAAACTCTTATTTATTTTATCTTTATATTCAATGTGTAACTTAGCATAGTGCCTGCTATGAGATGAATTGTGTCTCTCCCCCACCCGACTCTCCGAAAAAATGGTGTGTTGAAGGTCTAAACCTCAGTGTCTCAAAATATAACAGTATTTGGTAAATAGGGATTTAAAAGGGTAATTAAGTTAAAATAGGTTCCTTATGGTGGGCCTTAATCCAATGTGACTGGTGTCCTTACAAGAAGAGGAGATTAGGATTCAGACAATACAGGGAGAGGAAAGACCATGGAAGACAGAGAAGGTGGCCAAGTGCAAGCCAAGGAGACAGGCCTCAGAATGAAAGCTGCAGACACCTTGGCCTCTGGCTTCTACCCTCTAGAACTGTGAGAAAATACATTTTTTTTTTTTAATTTATTTAAGCTACCCAATCTGTGGTATTTGTGATGACAGCCCTACCAAACAAATATAGTGATATTTATTTATTAGAAATCCAACAAATATTTATTATAACTGTTGAAGTTATCCTAAATCCAATCTGTACTAACTAGTTTCCCCTTTGTTCTCACCCCAGGCTCATCACCGAGGACTCTAACTTTTCTACTTGATTACCAAATTATCTCTCTATCTCACTGGTATTAGACTTTGAATAAGATTGAACCCTGGGAAAGAATGATGAGTAGTTTAGGAAATTTGATTGTTAGCAATTAAGGGACTAACACCTTGACTAATTACCTCTATAACCATCCATCTGTTTCTTTTTTTCAACATGGTTCAGTAAACATTCCAAAAGTCATGTGTGTTTAATGAAATCAGAATGTATTCCAAAACAGTGCAGTGTCACAGAGAGAATTTTGAGCCACCGTGTCTAGTTTTCAGTTAGTTTCTGTCATTTAATGGTTGAAAGTTTGAGAACAACTTAGTTAACTTTTGGAAGCATTCATTGTCTTAAAAAAAAAAGAAAGAAAGAAGAACCAAATATGATTTCTTCACCAGGCTGTTATTAGGATTAAATAAAACCAGTCATTGAAGGTTTCCAGCAAAATGCCTGGTATATGGAAAGGTTTCCTGCAGCCACCCTTCTCTCACTGAATTGCATCATACTGGTTTTACACATTATTCAATAAGAATTGTTAGAAAGTAGAACTTACTATAAAATATATTGGAAGAAGTTCATAGCATATATGGCAATTGTCAAATGACATGTCTTTCCTTCAAACAGGATATATTCATTATCATAAATATATCAGGAGAAATATAGATAGCTATTATTATTTAAAAATTATTTTTGAAACATTTAACAATTTTCCATTTAGTATTTATAGAGACTTTCCATGTGGTATTTTTTTTTTTTAAGTAACAGCACTATGTTGTTATGAAATAGAAAATTAAAAATTATCAAAATAGTTAGAAATAAAAATAAAATGAAATACTCAACACTACTGCCTTAGTGGAGTTTAATCCCTAGAGGTTCTCAATTTATTTTTTGGGCGTTGGTTCTATTTGTCGATTTTATATTCACTTTTGTCTCTCCATCTGTTTAACTTTGATTTTTAATACTCTGAATGAAAAAAAAAAAAGAGTACTTACTTTAATTGTATTAAGATTTAAATGGTGTCTCGCTTCTCCACAGACATGAGATATGAATTAAATTTGGGGTATAGGGAGATATTTTTATGCCTGAGTTGCCCAAAGTACAACTAGATGGCAGTCAACTGCACAAGGTCACAGAATGAGTAAACGGAGAATTTAGCCAACATTCATAAGTAATTGCACTTCAGCCTCAGTCTTAGCTTGATACACTCCTGGTTAAAAAACAGTGTTTCGAGTTGGCCACCATGGGTTAGAATCGGGAATCAAATACCCTAGAGCTCCATTACCATAGCTTGTCCACTTAAGCCATCTGAACTTCACTGTGCTCATCTGTTCAGTGGCAATGTCGCCCACCTCATGCTATGAAAACTGAGTCAATGTGGGTAAAATGTTTAATCGTACGTTTGCCAATCAGAAGTGCCCAATTAATTGAATCTTTTATAATATGACAGAGATTAAGTACCATTTTTCTTCATAGGACACAATTAATACTTGTTCAATTTTAAGCCAAGTTTAAAAAGCACCCAATGTTTTTATATTACAACCAATTTGTTCCACGTATTCTGAGCATCCTTTGTTTGCTAAAACAAACCAAAAAAATTTGTAAAAATGATTACAGAATTTTTTCTCTCTATTTATTTTTGCTTCCCACATAAGAATTAAACACATTTGAAGTAATCTTTTTTTCAAGACAATTCTATGCGAAATAAAGAAAGGGGGCAAATATTGAGTTCTTTATAAGAAACATTTGTATAAAAATGTAATATAGAAGTTCCTTTGGAATGAGCTTTAACATCACCAAATTACTTTCCTGAGCAAACACATATTACTATTGACATAATCATTTCACATATTAGCCTTTATTTATAATTATAGTAAAACATTTGTTATACAGTGTCACTTACCTAGGGTTATCTAATGTGCCATTTCCTTTCACTTTAATGTTTGAATAAATATCACAATTACTGCAGAAAATACCCCTTTATGTTGAAGTTTATGCAGAATGCAGTTCCTTTGTGCTCCCAAGTAGATCATTCTCCCTCTCTTCAGCAGGTCTGTCTGGTAGAAAAATATAAAAGCTACATCTTCCTTCATCTCCTATGCATAGTTTTGTAATTTGTAAGAGATTTCAAAAAGGGCAGAAGAAAAGGGGCAAAAGTGGCTAAACACCTAAAGTCATTCAGCTTAGACCTGACTACAGATAATTATTAATTTGCCATTTATATTAGAAGTTTCCTTTGTTGGATTATATAATTAAATCGGCCAAATTACTGTTTAAGGAAATAAGTGCTTCTTATACAACCTGTGGGAGTGGAATGCTCAATGGGTTCATGTCTCTAAAATGAGAGAATGCTGTTTTTCTTTCCTTTTCACTGCTTACCTCTTTTCTTAAACAATAATTTAAAGAACACAATTACTTTTATGTGGTCCACCTACTCTCCTTATTAAACTGAGTCCCCCTGGGCAGGAGAAGAGCTGGGACTCAGCGGCGTAGCTTTTCCATCTCGACACCCAGAGGCTGACTTCCACAGGAATTTTGAATGAAAACTGGAGTGAGTCAGGGACTACAAAGGAGGATATCATAGTCTCCCTTGAGGAGAGAGAGTGACTGAGAACACACTCAGAAAAAGGAAGCAGAGCTATCAGTGAAGGAATTCAAGAGTGTTTGTATTATTTTACACTCTCCTCTAGAACATCAATATTTTATAAGCTGCTCCCTTGAGAAATGCTAGAAGATTCTATCTCCACTAAGTAAAAATGTGTATAGCTCCCGTTGAGGGATTGCCTGTTATTGTCTAGATGATGGGAAAATTACTAATGCTTGTACTTTTCAAGGAAACTTTTTCTTATTACTTTTTCTTGCTTTATTTTCCCCTACATCTGAAAAACAAATGCAAAGGCAAGACAGCAAAAGAAGTACTGAATAATTCATGTGATTTGTGGTCCATTATGCTTATATATGTCCCAAATTATAGCACACTGGGTAAAAAACAATTTGATAGTTTTCTAGTTAGAAAAAGTGCCAACTTTGAATTGATGGATTTATAACTCCAAAGTAGTAATAAATATTGCATT
>NW_006432227.1:8259778-8261266 GCF_000325575.1 Pteropus alecto
CTACAGATAGTTTTATTCCTGAAAGATTAGGATTCAACAAATAGTGTCAATAGCTTTGAGTCATGACCTTGCTTAGTGAACACTAAACATTTCTTAAAAATTAACGAAAGATATTCATATACTTAGTGAACACTAAACATTTCTTAAAAATTAACGAAAGATATTCATATACTAAATGTAATGAGGCAGTGACAGTAATGTGAGAGGAACAACAGTGAGAGAAACAAGGGGAAATGTAAAAGACTTATTGGGAAGCAAGGAGAGCTAGGTTTGGGGATTGCTAATTCAAACCATATTGAAGTATGTCATCATTCGGCAATATAATGATGTAACATGACAGGATAAATTCTTTATTTCAGAATTGCCAAATGTTGATTTTATAGACTCAAAAAATGTCTTCCTCAGCTCATTCTCTAATTTTACCTTGTATCCTCATTCTACTTTCCTGTCTATAGGGGTGGTACCTTATGAAAAGGAGATTTTCGTTCAGGTAAACAAGGCAGATGAGTAGGCAGATAATGTCATATGTTCAAATTTACAAGAAATGTGGTGAGTTGGTTATTTTCCTATAATGGAGATAGCCAAAAACAAACATGAGGATTTTATAATGTCATAAAATTGAGACAAAATAAACCAAACTTTCTTTTAATGGAATTTATATTGTCTGGCCATTTGTAATAGCACATTACCAAAGTTTTATGATTTTAAAATTAGATGAGACTTTCCTGAGCCATTGTAAAAATATATAAAAATTAAAGATTACTACAACAAAAGTTTGTTTCATATGCATAAAGGTATTTAAACATAATTTTATGACAATTATGCTTTGAAAAAATCTGTCTATTGCTATGTAGATGTTCAAAGATGGGGATTAAACTATATAGAAAGAAACACAAAATTAAAAATTTTGATTCTAGTACATTGTTATTTTAATTTACACTGTTTGAGAAAGTGAAAAGGATATGGAAAAGAAAAATATGTGGAACTGGGGTTAGTTAGCCAAGCGATAAACCATCATGTTGTTTTAAAAGATAATTTCTTGCTAAATTTCAGTATGAATGTTAAAGAGAAATTCAAGATAAAAAATCTCAGGCTCTCTATAACCATATATTTTTGTGATCCTCTTCTATTTTTTTCTCCATATTTTTCTTTCCTCAAAAGAAATTAATGCCAGATAAAAGTTAGCCGATAAATTTCTGAGATTGGCTGATCTGATCTCCTTGATGAGTGAACATGGTCATTCATTCAAAAAATACCCTTTTTCTTCCAGGTAGATTTGTTATTTTGCAATCATAATGTGAAATTATTAGTTTTATTACCCGAAAGTAGCATAACTCACTAAAGACCTTTTGTAATCTGCCATAAAAATTTAAGTTCCATCTCCGTAAACATTTTTATTATAATATATAATTATACAAAAAAACACCTTAGATTCATAAAACTATTTATTCTTCCTGACATGTACCATGTATATTTCTGATTTTTGCA
>NW_006432227.1:8261280-8281478 GCF_000325575.1 Pteropus alecto
AAATCTTCAAGCCTAATCTTAATTCTCTTTTTTCTCTGGATATCATTTCCATCAAATTAGTCAGCATTTATCTTTTGTCCCATTATTTATACTTAATTTTAGGCAGTTATCACAATATGGCTTGCATTGTATCATTAGTTCTATATCTATAAATTTACCCAAACAAGCCAGGAAGGTAATATGCATCAGAATCTAAGTATATAATGAATGTTGTTATTATGACTTTTCTTCATTTGATTTTCTTAAAGATGTCACTGGAAATTTGCTACCATATATTCATTTGAATTATTCTTTAAGCCTCTATGGTGGCTCTTATATTTTGGGTCCTTTACACAATGCCATCTCCATTATTTCTTAGTTGGTGACATAGACAAGTTTTAATTATTTACTTTTAAGTCAATTATTGAATTCTATTCATTTTCTAATATCATTTGCATTTGGAGTAGCAACCCAGAACTATGTGCAAATCTTGTCCTATTCACAGCATGTGCTTACATAAGAAATGGGCATAAGTTATTCTACTTATACATAGGAACTCAGCAAAAAGAATAAAGTAGACATACTCTTGTGGAGAAAATTAACAGAATTGGAATTTAGAATGATGTCCATTCTATTACTAATGCATAACCAATTTTACTAATTACTCATATCAGTTCTAAGAAAAAATTACTACCAGAAATCACAGGGTGAATATATGTATTACTCTAATGAAAACAAAATCCTAAAATTCACATTTAGATTTTAAAATTTTCTTGATTATAGGTTGAATATAATATTTGTTTTATTGTTTTATCATTGAATATCATATTTGTTTTAATATAAAATTCATTCCTATTTTCCAAATATTTTTTGTGTAAAATAAACTGCAAGAAGATGTACTGCGTTTATTCTATTTGCCCTGGCTGTCTTCAAATATTTTTTCTTTTGTAAAATTAGGTAATTGGCTACTTTCTGAGGCCCTTTTTTTTTCTCTACTCTTTATTTTAAATCCTTAGGTTAATCTATTGAACTCAGTATAAATAGAACATATTCACAATCATTTTTAGTTATTGTTCTAAAACATTTGTAAAGACTTTTAACTTCTTTTCTTGGCTGACTATAAACTTGAATATTAAATAAAAATAATTAAAAACTACCCAGAGATTTTATTGCTGTAGTTTTATTGGTTGCTATACTTTAATTTGTGAGTTAATGAGCAATTAATATTGTCTGAGCACTATTCTAAGCAGTTCAAGCATTATCTTATTTAATTATGCCAAAAATTCAATGAGATAGGATCTGTGTTAATCACTATCTAGATCAGGAAGAGGAGACTTAAAAGAGCTGAATAACTTGATGAAATCACAGACCTGCAAGATTTTCCATGAGAATCCACAGTCTTAAGAGCTCTGCAAATTCTTCCCAGCTTATCTATCTATGAGTGGTAGGGGATCCATAACATTAAAAGCTGTATTGGTATTTAGTTTTATTTGAAAATGTTACAATAAAAATTCTCTATCCCCCTTTAAAATAGAAGTGATGGAGAAAGCAAACATGTATAACAGTTGGATTTCTTGGGAATGTTCTCAGGACTCACTGGATTGGCTAAATAATCCTTCAGAGTGACCTAAAATTAGGATTATTTTTACTTTTATGGTTTTTAAGTTCCTACAAATCTTATTCATAACATATACATGAAAGTGTGTATAATTAGTACATTACAATACAATTGATTAAAAAATTGAGCTCAAGAGAGCTGTCTTCTGTTTCTTTTTAAGATCATTTTATCTTAACAAACATAATATTAATACATATTTATGAATGAATTAAACAATGAAATAAAAATGAAATGACAAAACATAGAAAAACAGTAGAAAAGAAAAAATATAATAATTCCTCAGTTTTCTCAAGTTGTTCTTTATCAGATGCATAAAATGCCTTGCTCTAAGAATAATAACGTGGATAATAATAATAAAACTCTTCTTACTACAGCTAAGTGCAGTTCTAAGTCATTGTGAATTACCTGATATAATTCCCACAAAAAACTATGATTTAAGTCTTTTTCATGTTATTAAACATGAGAGAAATTAGTCACAAAGAGGACATGTAACTTGGCCATGATCACACAAAAAGTGAGGGAGCTGGAATCTGAAACAAAAGTCTGAGTTCAAAGCAAACAAAACTCATCATCACTTTATACATTTCCTAACACATGATTAAAGTTATTGTGTAGCACATGGGTATGTTTTTAAAAAATGAATACAAAAGAGATAATTATTATAATTATGATTGTATCCAATTAGGATTTTCATCTATTTGGCATAAAGTCTATCCACAACAAAATGTGTTATTTGAAGGAGAATGCTTGTAAATAGCAGCCTAAAACCATCTGTTTTATCAAACCATTGAAAAACAAAAACAAATTTTAAAAATAAGCCACTTAGTTCTTTAGAGTATAAAATACCAGAATTCAAAATATGAGTAGTTACAGCTAAATTTTAAGCTAAACATGATGAATTGCATCATTTCTTTTCTTTTTGTCAATATAATATAATGACATGTCATGTAAAATGCAACAGCTAAGAGTTGAGAATTATAATAAGAACAGCAAAAATCAGTTTTGTGCTCTATCTCCAGATGGTTGCACATTAAAACAAACTACTTAAATTCTTAAAACTATTTATTCTATCTATTGATTTGTCAATTTTAGACATAATTCGTCAACTTCTTGTGGCAGACGGAGATATTAGCTACCTAAATACATATACCTCTGCCATCCATATCCTCCTCATAAATTTTTGGTTAAATCTGTATTCAGAGTTTTAATTTGCATAACTATATAAATATTTTCCACTGTTAAGACTTGTAGCATACTTTATATCATTCTTTTCTCTACAGGTTTTATTTTTTTATTTATTTTTTTCTGGAGTATTTGCCTTATATCGTTTTCTTAATTTTCTGTTTGGTTTTAACCTAAATCTTTTGGTTTCTAAGGAATGTCTCAGTTGAATAGTCTAAATACTGAAACTTGTCAAATGATCTGGTTTGTCCAGTTCTCAAGTTTCTGTATTATGGGGACCCCCTTTCAATGTTCTTCTACCTCCTATTCCATCCAGGATGGACCGATAAATCTGCTCATTTGCCCAGCATAGTCCTGGGAAACCCGATTTGCCAAGAATTCCTTCTGCCTCTCTCCTGTTATTTCTTCTAGTGTCTAAAACCCATGTTTTCCTCTGTTGTAATTTACTTCTCATTTTGATGGAGCAGAATGTATATTTTTCTCAGAAAATGAACAGAGATAATTTGAAACTGTAGCTCTAAAAAGCAGTTGTTCTTTTTTCACAGTTATGTTAAAGTGGCTGATGAAAAAGCATATGATCTTCCTGTTCCAGGTTTGTAACATAAGAATTAACATATTATTCTCAGAATTGCCTCATAATTTTTTTAATCTATAAAGTTTTGAGATTAGTATGTTCTTTTTGTAGTCCTCCTGGACTGATCTTCAAAATCTCTTGCCAATTGTAACTTTATGTTTTGTTTTCTAATTTCTGAGGTTCTTAATGTTATCTTCCAATTCGTTTATTGATTTTTATATGTATATATTTTTTACTTTTTAATTTTAGAACACTTTTTGGTCCTTCATTTTCTACAGCTTACAATTTTTTTATGGATGTTTTCTCTTTGAATGCAGTACTTAGATTTTCTTTGACTCTTCTAGTCTCAGTATTGTTTTTTCTTCTGCATTGTATTTTGTATTTGTTTATTTTGGTTATTATCTTTGATAATAGAAATTTCCCCCAAATATCTGGTGATATTTAGCCACCTGTTTCAATTTAATAAAAACTTAAAATACTTATTACAAGCTCTGATGTTGTGTGTCCATGTGTGAGTGTGTACATGGGTGTATATGGATATCGTTGAAAGTAAAGAAGGGTAGTAAGTTGTTGAGCTGTTCTCTAGGGTGACCAGTTGACAAGCTAGGCTTTTTGTTGGAAATCCCTATTTAGTAGCATCTGTGGCCTTTTCTTTCAAGTATTTTAGCTTCTATATCAAAGGATCATTCAGTCTCCAGCCTAGTAGTTAGAAACCTGCTTGTGATATTTCTGGAACCAAACTGGAGAAGGGGTTTTGGGGTTACATTATTCATGGTATAATCTTCCATTTAATCTCTCTGTTTTTCATTTGCAATATCACTGCTCCCTTTATCCGTGCTTAGTGTTTCCAAATTCATTCAACTCCTTCATCTTCCGGAGGATATAACTTCTTCCTCTTCCGGAGAAAGGAGAATGGAGTAGTGGTTTTGGTGAGCACCTTTTTTCTTTTTGGCTTATACACCCTTCCCACCAACATTCGTACTTCAGCTGTGAAAGGTACCTAATTCTTGAGCTTTCTAAAGGCTCTTTGGTGTGAATTGGTGGCTTCACTCAATAGCTTCCTCTACAGGCACGTAAGGTTAATTTTTCTCCACTTGGTACATTACTTTTTATTTCTCCATTTGCTCTCAGGCATTATAAATTGTGATTCGGGGTTCTCAGGCATTATATGTGTAATTGGAGTTATAAATACCTTCTGTTTTAACTAAAAATGAAATATATGTTTCTAACTTGGACTTGTTTCTTGGTGAATACAAAGAAAATAGGACAATTATGTTGTTTCTCATGTTAAAACTGGCTTCAGCTAATATTTAATATGAATTTGGTTGCAAAGCTAAACTTTATGTGTAACTTAAAAATTTATTTATAGGAAAACTACATTTTTCCTACATTATTAATTTAAAATAAATTAGTCTATGTGTTATTTAAAGAAGTATAAAACTGCATTTGGCTATAACAATATTATTTAATGATCTATAAACTTTTAAAAGTATATATTAAACACATCGTAAAAGCATATTTTATCTGAAGTATTAATTTTATCACATACCACATAAACATGATTGCATATATGGTTTAATTCTTGAGAAATTAAGGACTCTGCATGTCATAAATATTTGGGCATAATAATCTATGTTCTTTCCATCCCTAGTTATGCCATGAACAGCTTAATTAATAGGCTAGTTTTTCAGTCAATTTGACTATAATTGTAATTTGTAAATACATTTGGAACAACAAAAATTCTGTTCAAAAAAGCAGTAAGTTTTATTATTTTTTTTCTAGAATTTGAATAACACACATTTGAAAATTTGAATATCTGTTACAGGAAATCTATGAATGGTATAGCACTATTATGAGAATTTCTCCTTGCTGAACTTGTCCATTAAAAGGAAGCTATAAATTTTAATTATAGAAACCAGATACTTTTTAAATATATGTGTATGGGTATGGGTGTAAAGCAGATGGTCCCAAATAAATATATCAACGTATTGCTTTTGTCGTACCTTTACACTGTTTTGTCATATTTACCCTATGTATTACTTTAGTTTATCCCAGTACTTGAACTTCAGTTTGATAAAGTGAAACAAATTCATATTTCATTTTCATTTTGAACCAATATATTTATCTGTGAGTCCCTTTGTAGCAACACATGATTCTGGCAACTTTTTTTCAATTAAAATGTCCAAAAATCTCTATTAGTTCATTTTAAATATTTAATCTTTAAACAGTGATAATAATTTTTAATATAATAAAATATATAAATATCAGGATAGCCTTTCACTGAACTTCACCTTCCATCTAGAAATGCTCTGTATTTCTAGTTTGTTTCAGAAATTCAACCTAAATATGGGAATGATTTTATTGTAGTTGACAGTGCTGGCTGTTATCCAAAAGTCATAGGTATCTCAAGCCTTTTCCCATGCTTCCTCCTACCTTAAGAATGTAAAATACAAAACCAAGCGATTGCATTCTGCTCCTCAATTGCAGTTAAAGGTGTATATATGTTCCCATTCAGCCCAATGAGGAATCTGTAGGAGGATACTGCAGAAGCAGCTGCTTGTCTGATAGCAGAAGTGAGAGAGCCCTTGGTTGCCTCTCCCTCTCCAAAGGTGCTACATCAGCAGTCTGTGCCCATCAGATGACACTGAGTGTATCAAAAGTGGAGAGCCTGAGGCCGATACAGCTCATCACTGAAAGGGTCTGAGTCCTCAATAACAGTTCTAAGCAGTACAAGCTAGCCCTGGGTTTCTTGTTATGTAGGGGAAAAAATCACAGCATTCTAGAAGACAGTATTGAAGGATATTCTGTAACTCGTTGGCAACACATCTTAAAACGAAAGAGTAATCATGCCTAATTTAAAGAAACACACAAAAGTATGAATTGTTAGGAAAGTATTTATAGAATAAAAGTTAGGGTTGAACATTTCTGTTTTATGAAAAACAGACTATACAGAATTATTGATGTGTTGTAGATAGAAAGAAAGGAAAAATTATTTTTTACTGACTACTGTTAGATAAAATGCCAAATAAGTTATCGGAGTTCTGAATTACTATACACTAAGTTAGATAGAAATAATAAAATAGTGTAAGATTTTTACAAGTTATGAAAAGTCTTCAAAGGTTCCCGTAGACTTTAAATGATATAAGAAAAGAGATTTTAAGTAATTTTGATTTTAATTTATGACTAAGACTAATACAAAATACAAAAGATCCTATTTATATTTTGTGGAACTATATTATTATATGTAGTATATTCTATGAAGGAATCATTGATCTAAGAACCATTTTCCAAGTTTTTATCAGTAAATACTACATGTTTTATAGTAAAAGTTCCTATGGAAATAAACAAAAGCTTAATTTGTCTTTTTTAGTACTTTAACATCTAACTATCAAATATAATAAGGAACATAAAGCTGGAATATATCGATTTTTTGACTGATTGGATCATTGCTCATTTTTAAATAATCTATAGATATTTTATAAAGAATAAGTCAAACTTTTATCTTATCTACTAGTTAAATTTATCTTTAATGAAAGCAAATACCGAAAGTATGTAAAAGATTTTGAGATGCTATTCACCATTTGCTTCTTGTGGAAACATTTCAGCAAGTTTGGTGTATTAACCACCAAGGTTGTTTAAAATCATCTTCAGAGGAGTCACAGGACAGCCACTGGTTTTATTGCCACCACCACCGTTCCAAGGTTAGTTAAACAAATTGTAGCCACTAGAGGTAAGAATCATCAGCTGATATAAACTGCTTCCTTGGATAATGTTCAGAATTACTTTAAGAGTACTCAAAAATCACAGAAAGCAAATGACTAGAGAGAGTAATTACATTTTGAGTAAAACAAAACCATACGTTACAAAATTTTTTAAAATTTAATTATCTCACTTCAGAAAGAAAGCAGATTTGTATCTTTTTTCCTGCAAACAAATTAATATGCAAATAAAAACTAAAAATAGTTAAATTTTTTTGTGAATTTATAATATAAGTCATGGAATTGTCTAAGCCATTACAATTCAGATATGCTTATATCTACACATATATGCATATATACATATGTATGTATATACACATATACACACAATGAAACTTAAATTTATTTTACAATTAGTTATTAATTGTAAAATATATTGTTAAAATATATTCATTTATAATGAATACATTCTTTGTGTTTTTGTAGGCTAAACAAGAAAAGTAAAAATACCAAGCAAAAACTCAACTAAAGATTTTACTTAGAATTTCTATATAAAGAAATGAAAAATTTTATCCCAGTGTATTTACATAAAAATATAGTTTACCAAATTTGTGTGTGAGCACACAAGTGCTTGTGTTTAACAGAATCCTCCCTGGATCAAATGTGTAGAATAGGCAGCATAACCCAGGGCTAAGTGAAACTCTCTCAATTAAAATTGGACAATAGCTGCATCATCTGTGAAAAAATATTAACTTCCTCGTGTGTCTCCTTCTGTGATATACTTCTAAGAAGATAAACTTTCTTGTAGGGTTATTGAGTAGGTTAAATGAGTTCACACATGAAATGAGCTTGGATGAGAGACTGGCATGACATCAGAACTATATAAAAGTCAGCTATAATTATTATTATTAGATAAATATTATCATTTTGGAGAAGTATAGAGCTTTGGTATCTGTCTCTAAGTTGGATACTCTTAGTGTGTGTGTGTTTTTTTTTTTTTTGATAAACAGTTATTTTTTGATAAACAGTTATTTAAGATATTTATCTGTGGGAATATAATATGATTGGTAACATAGACAATGCACTCTAATTTCATGAGACTTTGTGATGGTTGAGGAAGCAATTCTTACTGCTATTGCCTCTAACAATCCTCAGCTTTTTGTCTAGAGAAGTTTTCATAAAACAAATCAAGCTACACATTCTACAGTTTATTTTCTGAAGCAGTATCTTCCTGCGCTTGTCAGACCCAAGGACCAAAACGTGGTCCCACTTCATTCGTTTAGTTCCAGGATACATTCTGACTCAAGTTTTATAATGACGGGAATGGACTTGAGAGCCATATACCTGTGTTAACAACAGGCATACACACTAGTTTTATGGGTCATATGTATTATATTTTCTAAACTAAACTTATTTTATTCCAAAGATTTGTTAATTATAATGAGTAAAAAGGGATCAATGAATAATTCCAGGGGGATGCATATCTAGAGAATAATATGACCATTTTGCCAAGAAATTTTATAATACATACTTTGGAGCACCAAAACAGCTAAATAGTTAAATATACGTTATGACTTACAAACTAGCAGCAAATTACAACATGGCAGAACACAATTAACAATGATTCTTTAATACATTTTCTACTTTTAGGCTAGATGATTAAATATAAATTTAGGGCCTGAATATTAGAAATCAAATACTTCTTATTTACACACTTTGAGGAATCCATTTAAGGTATGAACTGGAAGCTAACAGATAGAATTTAATATTCTTGTTTTCCGCAGAGCTTTGGCCAGGTATAAGCTTTCACTATAATATGAACGTTATTGAAAAACAGTTTGTTTTTGTGCCCTCTCTGCTCTGGGCTAAATATTCTAAAACCTTTTGGCTGGTCCTAGAATTATTTTCATGTTTCAGGGCATATCTTCAAATTATCTTTAAGTAGTTTTATGCCATGAACATTGGGATCATATTACTTTATAACAAGATTCCAATGGGTATAGAATTTTTTGTGATAGTTTTTTATGCATGAATATTTGCACCATGTGATCTGCTATCATTTGTGCATTTTTTTGGCTTTATTTCCATTGGGACAGTTTTCTTTTCCTTGTATATATTTTAACGACTAAATATGCTGCCAAAGTCTATGTCTATTTAACTTTATTCTACTTAATTCATACAACTTAACTGAAATCCTCATACTTCTTTCATTCTCTGAGACTGATTTTTTGTATGTGATAAAACCTTTCTGAATATAGAGACTTTCTATAAATCGTTGACAAAATGTTCAGGTTTCATCCTTCTAAAAATACTTCGGTACATATATGTAAAGCATTAGATATGATTGTGCTCTTTTTACATTCTCCAATTCTTTAGAGTTCCTGTGATTTTTTTAAATAACCAGTTGATTTATTTCTCTTTTTTCTACTTGGCTTTTTGACTTCTTATTAAAATTATTTTTTCTCTGCTGAATTTTGTAGCAGTTTTGAGGAAAATATTTCACAGAATAATCATTTAAAAAGAAAATTTGAATAGCCACTATGACATTTGTCATTTGTAACAACTTCAATAAAGAAGGGTTAATCTCCTTGATTTTTATTCCAGAGCATTTGATGATTAATTTTTTTGGGTTACTTGGGGGCTTTTTTGTTTGTTTGGCTGATTTTTTTCTCCTTCATATCAAATCTTTTTTTCATTATTCTTTGGAAACATAGCTTTTTATTTTAGTGATATATTATTTACAAAACAACTCTCCCTGAAACTTCTTGCTCACTCTTTTCCATTGTCTTTATTTCATATCAGGCTATATTATAACCATAAATGGGTCGGGGAAGCCACATAAGTAACAGGTATTATATTTTAAGAGCTATAAAATCTTTAAAAAAATTACCTGTGTTGGCTATAAATTTTAAAATAAGAGCCATAATAGCAGTTTTATTAACCAACATTTCTAAATGGCAAAGAAAGGATATACCGAATTTCAGGTCATTCAATGAGGGGTATGTGTTTATGTGCATGTGTGTATATTTAGAAAGGGTTAATTTTTATTTTAACTCTCAAGTCAAAATTACAAAAATCATGGAGTATTAGTAGAAGTTGGTATTATTTTTGAAAGTAAGATACAAATGCACAAAAATATACACAATGATAGGCAGATGTATAACGTGGATCCTAGACAGATTTTGATTTTTCAGCATTATTTCTTATTCTAATAATGTTTGCTATACTTTTAGAACTTTACTTCTTTGAAATTAATGACTTATTTTTGAATCTATTCTTGTTTTCTTAGGCTGTGTCTTTGTGTGGCATTTTAAAGTATACATATGATAAAATATTAATTTGTGAAATCCCCAGAAATCATTTTAAGATATTGGGTGAGGTTTAGAAAATCAAATAAATGAGGCTTTCCCTTAGGAGTACATTTAGAAGACATATTTCATTGGAATCACTGCAACGTGAATCAGATAGTGGCAAACTGCATGTGAATATTAAGTACCCAAACAAAATTCTCATGATTGCTCAAGCATTTGTTACTTTCATGTGCTCTTGTCCAATCTTTAAAAATATATTATTTGTTTTGCTATAAATGGAACACTGATTTCAACTATAAAATTAAATGCAAAGTGTCACACCATAAACTAAACCATTAATACGTCATTTATGAATGTGTTACTATATTTAAAAAATATCAAATAAAAAATAATAACTGCTGGGTGCTATAATTATAATATATACTTCCATTTTAGAAGTATTTCTCTGGGTAAATTGTTTTTGTTGTTGTTGTGTGTGTATATATATGTGTGTTTTTCTGTATAAAAAATATTCTTCTCTGACTAAATTTACCTTTCAGCCATGAATTCACAAGTATTGATAGATAGTCTACTGTCAGGCCCTGTTCCAAGGGCCAGGAATGAAGAAGTAAATGCAGGGTTCTTATTCAGTCCAGTAGAGATACCAGACAATGAAAGAATACACAAAGAGGTCATTTCACATTGAGACATATTCTTTGAAAAAAATCAGGTGGAATTCTGGGATTAGTAAGGTCAGACTAGCAAAACCTTTCTGAGTAGATGACCCATTGTAGAGAGCTGAAATTAGGGAAGAGCCCATAAACAAAGAATTTTCCAGACACAGGAGAAGTAAGTGCAATTGTCATGAGGTAAGGCAGAGCCTGGCAACTTCTAAGAACAGAGAGCATGTGACAATAGATCATTTGAAGTGACAAAGAGAGCAGTGCTAAGTGAGGTTGGCAAAAGCAGGCCAGCAGGCTGAGCCAGATCAGAAGGTGTAGTAGATCAAAGCAAAATATTTTAGTACAATGAGATGCCACACAGTGTTTTAAGTAAAGGCACAATACAATATAATTTATAATTTCAAATATCACTCTGGCTAATATGTAAAAATACATTTTATAGGTGAGTTACTGGAAATTTGTAGAGCAGTTAGAAGGTCAATAGAACATTCCAGTTGATAAAAAGATGGTTGTTTGTCTTTATGTGGTAGATGTGAAGAAAGACAGGTAATATGGAGATTTTATGGATAGATTGATTAGCTCTATCCATAGATCTGGTGAAAGACTGTATGTGGGCAAAGAAGAGCAGAACATAAAGTTTCCTAATATTATGATTTGACCAACTGGGTACATATTTGTATAAATTTCTTATGTGAGAAAGACTGAACAATTCCTGTTGGCACATGAACATTTAAAAATTGTGTTAAGGAACAAAGACAGCAATAAAGATCTATTTGACCAACCTGACATGCATGCTACTGTATATAGAAAGCACAGATTTTGACATAAAAAAAAAACAACTTAGTTTGAAGCTCATCAGTTTTGCAATCTTGAGAAATTTATTTCAATTTTATAAGCTGTACATTTCTTGACTGCAATAAGTACACCTGTCTTATAAATTTGTTAAGTGAATCACATGATAAATGTATGTATTGTATACATGTTATTTCTCTAATTAATTGCAATAAGTTATTTTGACCATTTAATATATTTTATATCAGAAGTTCAATAAAATAGCATAAAACAATTTTTTTTTTATCAACATCTTCAGAAATCTATTTTAAGACAGCACTTGTAAATGATATTGTCCTGGATGTTGACAATTCAAAAACATGAAGAATTTTGAAAACACATCTTACATAGTTTTCCTCATTTTTCTCAGAATTTTACTATGAAATTTTGTTGCAATTGTAAATAAATTCAAGAAGTACATAATTCAAAAGTCTGTGCGAATGAAGAATAAGTAAGAACTGGTGTCTAGATAGCTAGGGTTACTAAGAGAAAAACAAATCTCAAAGTTTCGGACTAAGTGATAACAAAATTTGATTGGTTGATTTTTGTTTCTTTGCTTATTTTTGACAGAATTAGAGGTTTGCGGGAAAGCTGTATGGTCATTAAAAAGATAAGAGGCTTAGTTTTAGACATGTTGACTATAAGGCACTTATGTGGAAATATTCTAAATGTAGCTGGAGATGTGAGACTGGAAACCCAAATGAGTATGTAAGGCTTGATTTGAGGTTAGATTCTCAGAATTAAGATTGCTGAGTGATTAAATTCCAGCTCTACTGTTTCATAAAATTTAGGTTCCTCCACATTTCTGCCCCCCCCCCAAAATCCTGAGACTTTCAAAACAAATATATGCAAGTGATTTATTTAAGAACTTGATGATAGTTCAATCCTTAAAACAATGAGACTAGCCCTAAAGCATAATAGATAATTTTGCTTGACATGTAATATCTCTGAGGGTAGATTTCTATGTCTCAAATGAGAAAAATAAATTCAATCTCATGAGCTATTTGAAAGGATATAACAATGCACAGTGAGCATGTAATTAATAATATATATTCAGAGCTCAATTATTGAGACTTATTAAACAGAACTACTATTTATTGAAAGGCTCTGAATGTTCATCCCTATATCATTTCTATTCCTCGCATTGTAACCTTCAACTAATCTCATGTTAAAGATGAAGAAATTGAGAGTCAGAGAGACTGAGTGACTTTTCAGAGGCTGTATTAAGTAGCATTCAGATCAAATACTTTGATTTGAATTACAGAACTGTTTTTTGCTCTATACAATTTAATTCCCTGAAAATGGTATATCTGCATATATTGTTTTACATTTTTATTAATTCTAACTTGGTCTATTCCCACTATTTCCTCCAGTAATTTATTTTTCTCTCTTGTATTGCTGTTTTCAACTTCTCTTTTCTAATGTTTTTTCTTTATGTGGAGTTAAACTAATTTCATATTTTATCATTAATTTTGTGTCTTTTGACAAGTTATATTGAAGTCAGAAAACCAAAAATAGAGAAGCAAACAAATACTTTAATTTTTGTTAGTTTAATTATTAATATTCTGTTTCCTTGATCTTTGCATTAGTTTTTTTTACAAGCATAGAGTTCGTATCAGATGACTGTATTGTTTGGGTGAAACAGAGATTCTGTGATCAGTAAGTTTTGTGTGGTTTGTTCAATTTCTTTTTATGCTAGTTTGCTATGCTTTTCCCTTCTGAGAATCTGCTAATCTTTTTAGACAATGTGATGCTCTTGGTAATATTCTGTCACATAACAGTATTGAAATTGTGCTGTCTTTTTCATTGAACGTGGCCATTTTATAAATTGAATTTCTGAATAATATCATTAATAAAATTTAACTAAATTAGCTCAGATATAATTGAATTAGTCATTTAAAAATGGCAATTGTGTATCTGCATATATTTTAACAAAGAATAAAAGGCTATGCTGTTATCAAAGGATTACCATTCTGATTTATAGTGAATATTAATGCATTTCAGAGACTAACATTGTAGAAAGACCATACACTTAATAAACTTAGAAATATTACATCTATGGTTGTATTTTATTAAAAATTATAAATTATTCAAGTAACAAAATCAATCAAATTGTCTTATGTCACCTCATTTAGAAATGTGCTGTCCAGTATGGTAGCACATAGCACAATAGGCACATGTGTCTATTGAATAGTTGAAATGTAGCTAGTGAAACCTAAAAACTGAATTTTTAACTTCATTTCATTTAAATTAATTTAAAGTTTAATATGTAAACTGAGGTAATTCTGTTAAACGCAACTATTGTTTTGCTAGGAGTACATTACGTGTTAACTGTTGAAAATTTAGTGTTCAAATTGAAATGTGCTATAAATTTAAAATGTACGTAGATTTGAATTCTTAATGTGAAAAACAATATATAAACTTTCTCATTAATATTTTTTATAGTGACCATATGTTGGAATAATAATATTTTAGATATTGTTAAGATAAAATATACATAGTATCACAGTTAATTTTACCTGTTTAACTTTCATAGTGTGGCTACTAGAAAATTTAAAATTACAAATGTGGCATACATAATTTTTTTATCTGACAGAAATTATATCATTGATATAAAGACATCATTGATTAACCATCTCCCAACTTACTTCAATCAGACTTTTCACAGCAACAGAGAAAAATTAATTTCTGAAAATGGTCTTTTGGCCCCTTCCTAGATTAGAGATTTAGCCAAATACTTAAAACTCTGTAATCAAGTAAAAAAAATATATACACTAATAATCATTGCCCTTGTTACACAGATTGAGTCTTTTCCTCTTTCTATAATAATCCAAACTTAATGTACATAGATTAAGGTCACTTCATTATCCACTGGTGTCCAGCTTTAGAAGAATAGGCACCCCACAGACATAGAGGTTGAATAGCTTTTTAATTCAAATATTGCATGAACTGTTTCTAAGTGTATTTGGATATTTACTAAAGTGTCAGACATAAACATGTGTGTTTCATAACATATCTTTATCCAAATTTGTTATAAACCTATAAGAAGATATTTCGGTAAATGGAAAAAAAAGCAAAAAAGTTACTCTCAAGCTAGAAATTGGTTTTAAATAGCTGATGATGGTTTTATAAGAAAATTCAGTGCATCGCAATGATGTTTAATGAATGCATAAGGTTAAGCAAGGCATTAGAATTTATTCACTTTAATAACTTTGTGGATAAAATAATTACTGCAACTGATTTTATTGCATTTATGACAAATTTTCAATGAGACAATAACATTTATAGATTAACATCTTTACATTAATCAACATTTATTATAATCGATTTCTTAAGTATAACTTCATTAAATAGTTTTTATTAAGACATACTTTAGAAAATTAAAATCATATTCATTTTTTCTTTTTGCTTTATGAACATGACCATACATATCATTTCATCTTAGAGCATGAAAAACTTAATAGTTTTGCTATATAAGCTGAAAACTTAAATTTTAAATCGACAGATTATATCTTTAATATAACAAATGATATTTAATTTTGACCTGGGATGCAATGCGTAAATCTGAACACTCTATTAAATTCTCAGGTTTTACAACTCAGTTACTTACAGGTATAATAAATCAACTTAGTTACTGCATCAAGTAAGTGAATTGAAATGATCTGAGAAGAAGGACGACACAAGGGCTCATGTCTACCTGGGGCTATAACACCTTTCAATTGTAATGACCTTTCAATTAACATATGCTATGCCACAATGCACCTCATTTTAGTATATGTACTTTTATCTGAAACATCTAGTTTATAAATAAATCATTGAGCAGATCAAAGATGGAGCTTATCGACTATCTACTAAAAAAGAATTAAACTTTAGCACATACAGATTATGATTTGTCAAACAACTACTAGGCTAAACTGCCTTTATCATATGTCACTAATAAATTTTGTCTATTCGGTTTCTTGATTATGTTAGTAAAAAATGGTGAGGCGCCCATATCATCTCATATGCTCAATAGATATAATATACATGCATGTATTGTGTGTGTGTTTCATATTTTAAAAGTCATGACTGCATGGGTGTTATTCTTGATTATTGTTACAACAGAAATATTAAATGTCTTACCTTTAGGTAAATTTGTTGGAGAAAAATATATCAATTGCAGATATATGTTTTGGCTAGATTTAATTTTTTGTTGCAAATGGGATGTAGAATCAAAAGTAACCAGAAATCAGAAAAGTTCTGAACCAAAATTGAGTAAGTTCACTGACATAATTGGGATGATTTGTTTTCACTCACATAGAAGTAAATACATCATCACTGTGAATGCTTGTTAGCCGCCCTTTGTAACAATAAAAGTATCTCTGTATTTTTCTCTAAGAATAAATTCAGTGTGATAGTTGAAAGCAAATACACTAAAATCAAAGACCTATGTTCAATTCCTGCCTCTATCACCTGTAAAACATATGTTCTCCTTGGACATGGTATTTAGTTTCTCTAGATTTCAGAATTCTTATTTATAAAAATAGGAGAAAAATATTAGCTATTTTTTTATTAAATTTTTTGCAGTGACATTGGTTAATAAAATTGTATAAGTTTCAAGTGCACAATTCAATAACACATCATAGGTATATTGCATTGCGTGCTCACCACCCAAAGTTAAATTTCCTTCTGTCACCATATATTTGACTCCCTTCACCCTTACTTATCTTTTTCTGTTTGACTTATTTCACTTTGCATAATGAAATATTAACTATCTTTTAATTTATACACAGAATAATGCATTCTGAGGAAATTGTACCTGTAGAATATAAATATACACAAAACACATAATATACAATAGAAAATAAAAGTTCTTGGTACTGAAGAGATAGGGACAAGCTATATTGTGAAATCACAAATGATCATTTCAGAGTAAAAAAATGAGTACGATTTTTTGTAAAATTCTTCCTATCCTGAAAAGTCAGTTATGTTTTCTTAATGTTTTATCTTTTTTTTATTTTCCAATTTGTCTAATCAGTCAATAAGTCAACAACTATTAATTGAATGCCAACCTCACCATCGTCATCTTATATCGAGGGTAGTATACAGAAGGAAACAATAAATATAAATCATAATTTCTGTATATTATGGTACCATTTTCTACTGTCAAGAGAATATTATTTTTTCTGTAAAAATGTTTTGACAAATACAAATATTTTCTCGACAATAAAGTATGTCATTATAACTTTGAGAAATAAATAGATTAAAGTCAGTTTAGACTTTACAGAATAGGGCACTTTTATTTGAAGTCTAAATATATTTATTGACTATTTGGTTGTTCATTACCATGATAATAATTAATAGTTTTTATTGCTTTCTGTCCCTAGAAATTGATGTAATTGTGCATCATTGCAGAAACTTTAAAATATAGTAGTTATAAATGAAACCACTTCACAGTCAAGGGATATTGGCTATTAAAATTTGGCTCAATAATGGAAGGTTTATAAATTCAAGTTTATTTCTATTGTGGATTAGAAGACAAAAGCTAACAGAAAATTCTGTTTCTTATTCATCAATGTAATAGAACAAACTGAAATTATTATCCCGACAGATTTAAATAGTCTTGTCTTCCTACAACGTAAACCAAATTTTAAATAATGCAAAGTTCTATGAATTGATACAAAACAATTAAATATATGAGATTTGATAGTGGAAATTCAACAGCTCCTTATATCTGATATTAAATAGATATGAAGCATGAAATATAAATAATAATAATTGATTACGATAACATAGCTGCATGCACTTATATAGCTCATTTATGTGTCTGAACTACTCTAATTATATCATATATTGATTCATTTTTATCCTCACAACAATTCTGTGATGTAGAAACTATTAGTATTCCCATTTTTTTAGATAAAATCATGAAATAAATGTAGACATTCTGGCTCCAAAGGCTACACTCTCAAACCACATGACTTAGAATTCACCTACAATATGAGAGTGTCTTGTTCGTATTTGAGACAGAATCATATACAAGATTATGGCAGGCCTGGCAAACCGTGCCCAAATCCTTACACATCCATTCATTTATGTCTACAACTGCCTATAATGGCTGCAACTGAGACTGTTCACTGCAAAGCCATGATTGTTTACCATCTGGTCCTTTCCAGGAAAAGTTTGCTGACTCTTGGATTGGATGATTCAAAGTAAGAGTAATTAATCATCTAAATGATGCAAAAGTGATGTAGAAGTTCTTAGATACCAAAGCAGATATTGTATGAGTAAGGTTGATATATATTATAGTATTAATATAATTTTATATATAAAGAACGATGGTGGTAGACATGCCCTGGAAAACATAATTTAGAATTTTTGTCTTCTCTATAAGTCAGAAAAAACTTTGGGACAACTGTAGCTTTTAGTGATGTAGAAAATGTCAAAGTGCAGGTCAGAATGTTAAATAAGAGTCTTTGGCTAGAATACTATATACTATTTGTTTATAATATCAAATTATTGAAAACAAATTCAATATGGTGTATAGGACATTGGCTATATGTAGTATGTTACATAGAAAAAATGCAATTTCAGCTGCTCCACTTATTACCTGTGTGTCATGAACATGTTATATAAGCTCTCTGTGCTTGTATTCTCATTTGTAAAGAGAGATAGATGGGTATATCATTAACTTCATCATTGGCTTTTTGATCTAAAAATAGTACTTTTCATTTTTTCTCTGATTGTGAACTAATTGAAAGATACACATCAGGCAGAATTGAGGCAAAAAGAACCTACTATTTCTGACATAAGTGACATTATAGAGTGAGGCTAATTTCTATAGTCCAGTTAACTTGGTAATAATTGAGTCTCGAATTTGGAGAGACTTACTGACTATGTGGTAAATGTCAATAGTCTCTTACTTGGGGACATCGCATTCACCCCTAAACTGATAGCACAAGTGATAGGAATCAAAGTATGCTTACTGCAGACTGGCTAGCTCCAAGAAGGAATAGTGAAGTGTAGACGAACTTACACTTTCACATTTTTTATTCCAATATGGCAGTCAGATGATGTTATATCTCCTTCCTTGAGGATGAATGATTGAGGAATGAAAAAAGTTCAGGAGTATTATGCAAATAGAACTCTTATCATGAAGGAAACATGATAGATTCACATACACATACACACATACACACATAAAATGGTTTTTAGATTATGTATAAAATTATTATGAAATATGTGATATTTTTATATCCCCTTCAATATTTTCTGTATTTTTAAATGACAAAAATATGTTATTTTTATAATTAAAAGCAAAACATAATTTCCACTTGGGAAGAAATAAATTGCACAGATTTGATGTACATGAGATATACATATAGTTACAGTTTCTGCTGCATAGCTATCATTAGTTATATTTTTGTAAAGTTTACATAATGTATTTTATACTATGGGAAATAGTTTGCTTGTGTGTGCACATTCACATACACATATCAGAAAAAAAAGTAGGAGAGAGAAAAAGGATTGTTTTTCCACTTTTCTAAGATATCCCACTCGATCTTTTAGTTATCACTAGTTTGACAATGTGATCGTCAGCCTGTCAAAAGTTTGCAAAACCCGGTAAGCCATAAGATTTTCCTGTCTGTATCAATAGAGAGAGAGTAGAAACATAAATCATTTTGTTTTTCATTCTGTAAAGCCCAAGATCCTAGTTAGCATCAGGATCCTAAAAAAGCCCGCCAGCTTGCCCTAAAGAGGTCCCAAGACCTTCACGCTATGCTGTGCTTGTTATGAAGGTTTTGGAAATCATTTGACCTCAGACTTTTGGGAGAGAGAAGTGAAACTGGAGCTCAGAATTCTTCGATTAGGATTATTCAGAACAACCAAGGATAGCCTCTTAGATTTTTCACAAGGGTCTTTGCATTTTTTCCCTCTATAACGTTTGCTATAACACACTGATCCATTGGAATTCTCTAGTTTATAAATGTCAGTATTATGTAATACAGGACCTTTGGTGCTTTCTCGATTTCTTGATTAAATACAGTCTGAAAAAAACCTTAATGGAGTAAATGTTAAATTACGTATAATACAAAGCAGAACACCATTGAATATGGTCAAAGAAGTAATATAGAAATAAATTTAGCTTTTGACACTTCTCTTTATAATAGCAAAGTTTTTAAAAATACTTTTAAACCTAAAAAAATTTTTTTTTCTATCCTTTTTTGTTTGTTTGTTTTTAGGAAAGGCAACCCTTGGTTGACCTCACAGATTGCAAGAATCTTGTCAGCTTACAATCCCTTATTTTTTTTATTTTTTATGCCTACAGCACCTGGTCTTCCTAAGGTGGTCTCCCATCCAAGT
>NW_006432227.1:8281709-8284586 GCF_000325575.1 Pteropus alecto
TGCTATTTTAATTTTAAGTTAACTTTCATTTAAATTTTAGGTTTATTATATAATAGATTAGTCTTTTCAGATAGTGATATTGTCTATCACCTACATACTGATCTCTATAATAGTTCTATTGAAAATGTTATTATTCTTATGAAATAACATAAAACTGTATGAAAACTCATTACCCTTTCTACACAGTAGCTAAACATTGTCATGTTATTTACTATGCTCACAAGCATATTTATTTTATTACAAATTACATTTTGTAATTATGTAGGTTATCAACATATTTTCAATAACTTGTTACTTTTCATTGGTCTCTAGGAAAAAAAATATATATCCAAAAGAACATTTCGGTACAGCAGCAAATTAAAATATATATCCAAAAGAGTATTGCAATATAATAGTAAATTAAGCAAAACATTTTATCTCAGTTGATCAGCTAGAAACCATTCTCCATTCAAGCAGATACTGAAGGCATTTATTTGGAAAACGCAGACAAAACAAAACACAAATGCTCAATATTCCACATTCCAGTAGTTCCATAGGACATCAGGATCTCTTTAGCAATTTCCAAGTGAAAAAAGGACTCTGTCAGCCATAGAACCCTTTGAAAAACAGACCTGAAAAAATTGTTTCTTTGATGTACCCTCAGGATGTTTCTACAACATATGGGCAATTACAAATAAACAGTTAAGCTTTAATTTTTAAACTACTTCAATGGCTGCTGTTTAGCAATTATTTCGGTTTGATCATTTTATCCTGTAAATGGACTCAACAGTGCTAACTCAGAGCAGCCAAACATAAAAATGTCATAGGTATAAAATAGTTTCTATCTTCACACAAAATTTAAAACCCAAGTCTACCTTAGAATGTTGGCTATAATCTCGGGAAGGATCAATGCAACTAAATGTAGAAAAGGCATTCATTAAATTAACAATATCTGTGAATTCAAAAAGGATTTTTTTAGAGAGAGGCAAGTGATAGCTCATGTAGAATAAAAAGCAGGACAGATACCCTTGCCAGTTTGCACGGGATAGTCCAGTTTATAGCTGCTGGTCTAATATAATTATTATTGTAAATATCCCTGTTTGGATGGCAAATTAAATGGTCACAGTAGCATTGATGGGGAAGGAATTGAATGTCTTATAGAAGAATGGGAGGAGAAAGGAAAGTGTTTGCTAGTGTGTTGAGAGTAATGGGGAAAAAAGAAAGCCCAGAGTGTAGTTATAATGTAATTTACAATAAAGTCACAAACATGACTGGCATTTAGTTAAAAAAAACAAAACAAAACAAAAAACAGTGAAATCACTGCTGTTTGAAGTAGTTTGCTTTTACTGCATGATTTTTATGATATTTGAGAACATTGCTCTTATTCCTTCTCTCACTAGTTGCTCCTGATCTCACCCTTTACTCTGTTCCTTCCACTCACCTTTATATGAGAATCATTTATTTTCCTACATTTTCCTTCTATACTAATTCTTATTACACAATACTATTATATCAGTCTTTCTATGAGGCATCTCTTAAATAAAAGACTACAATGATTTCTACTCTGTACTGTGAAAGCCAGTGTCTTCCATGAGTTGATCAGTTATTATCCAAGATTTTATACTACTCTTCTCCAATTAAAAAAAAAATACCTTCAATCCATCTGCTGCATATAGTCCATATCTCTTTTCCCCTACATGGCTTTGTCCCAGGACACCCTCATCTTTGCTAGTATAAAGAAAACCTTAATTCTCATTTCTCTGATGAGACAATTTTGAAATTTAATATTGCTTACAGACAGTTTTACATCATTTAGTACTTGGCTAATTACATGGTCAGGCACTAGTAACTTCATGTTTGCTATTTTTTATCTTAACTAGATTAAACTTCGGGAATGAGTGTGCATGCATAATATGTATTTCAACTTAGCATAGTTTAAGTTTTCAAAATGGAAATGCATACATGTTAAAATTAATACAATAATTATTTTAATTAACATAGTTTTATCTCATTGTCAGTTTAATCTATTTTTTAATTATTTTAATCAAATTCCCTTATAAGTTCTTTACATCAGAAATAGAATTGGTTAAATTTCTTTCTGCTATCTAATCAGTAGAAATATTTTTCAAAATTTTGTTTTACTTCAGGACAAGACATTCTCTATTACAGTTGAAAAGGATTTTACCTTGGTTGAATGGGAAGGGTCTCTTCTAAACTATACACATCATTCAATTGTTTTTGACTTTCAAGGCCATCCCTGTAGTTATGTCTTCTCTCTGGACTCACTCATTTATTATCATTTTTTTCTTTGATCTTCCATTATATACTAGCCTACCATGGAATTCTTCTAGGGGTTGAACATATGTCACTGAAAAGAAAAACAGGTAGAAAAGTAAACAAACATCCAAGTTATCCTTGTTATTGGGGATGAGGAGACAATAAAGATAAAAACGAATCTATTATATAGTACATTGGAAAGTGGGCAACAAAGTGGAAACGGTCTACAGAGAGAGGAGGATCTGGAGAGTCATGCAGGCAGGAGCGGTCAATTTTGAGTTGGTTGGTTCAGTGACCCTCTATGTTTAGATCCTCCCCTCCCACCTCTTCCATATCACCACATTCCTGTCTTTCCCACCAGCAATTATGTCGTCGTCTTCTAATCTTTTGGTATCATTTGGGCGGGTTGCATATTAATTTGCTTGGAATGTCATAAGATAATACCACAACCTGGGGTGGCTTAAACAGTAGGAATTTATTTTCTCATATTTCTGGAGGATAGAAGTCCAAGATCAAGATATTGGCATACTTTGTTTCTCCTGAGGCCTCTCAGCTTCACTTGCAGATGGTAACGCTGTCACCATCCTCAAATGGTCTTTTCTCTACGTGTGTGTATTCCTG
>NW_006432227.1:8284632-8292126 GCF_000325575.1 Pteropus alecto
TCAAATTGAATTAAGACCCATCTAATCACCTTATTTTAAGTTGGTCACCTTCAAAGGTTCTATCTCCAAATGGAATCACTTTTTGAGGTACTCTGGGGGTTAGGGCTTCAACATATGACTTTTGGCAGAACATGACTCAGTCCATAAGAGATCCCTTCAGTATGCAGTCAGTCATAGAGAATTATGTTGGCTAGTGTAGAGTAATTGCTCAGTCAATTATTTACATGACAATTAGTATAATCTCTCTGTCTTTTTGAGCTAAAATATTATCTGTCATTTTATCCCCATTATCAATTTTGTTTAAAATCATTTATTTGTGTTATCTTAAGAGAGTGGATGGATTTTTGCCAAGCACTAGAAATTGGGTGAAGGACTAGAAATTATTTCAAACAAACAAAACAAAAGCAATGATATTTTTAAAGATGCCTTAACTACTCAACTAATTAGTGGCTATGTATTGAGTGCACACAATTAACTCACCACAGTTTCTCTCTTCAAGGTTGTTTTCATGCAGTGAGTAAAATGAGGCTACTACATAAAATTAAGTGCTAAATACTATGATTAAGAATACAAATTAGAATGTATTAAGATTTCACTGTGGACCAAGTATTGAGCTAATACAATACATATAAACATTTTTAATCTTTACAATAATCATGACAAGTATTTTTAAAATGTTTTTATTTACCCATAAAACAATCCAGTGAGATATGTATTATTATTTCATTTTACAGATGAAGGAAGTGATGTGCACGGTGTTTAAATACCCCCCAAAGTCCCATAACTATAGATTCTTGGAAATGAATTTGAACCCAGATGTGTCATAACTTTAGACCCTCAGTACTTAGCTCTGGTGCAACAATGTGTTCAAATATTAAATTCTAATACAATTTTGCTTCATTCATCAAAATGCTATTAAATTGAAAAAAATATTTTTAAGAGATGCTACATTTTAGATTCAGATATTTTCTTTGTGTTATTTCTTCCCTCATTTTGCAATGACATCTACTTTGAGCTTTTAGCCATCAATCATTAGAATCCACAGTCTATCTTTCAAAGAAAGAAAACAATAAAACACTTGAGATACTTTGTGAAATTCAGATATTGGAGCATTTTGCAATTGCACCATTGTATTACCTTGTTTTTTTTTTTCAGTTTCCATCCTGTAGGCCAACTTTGCTTCAGTGATTGGAGTCACTACCTAGGGCTGGTGGTTTCCCCCCTCTCTTTTTCTCTCTACTTGTTTCATACTGAATCTTCAGTAGTCAGGTATAATTTAGTTTTGATGATTTTTATATTTGTCATTTTAAAATATTATAAATAATCCAAATTTAACATTTGTACTCACTAATATTTAATGGTTATATGTTGAATCTGTTCTTTAAAATAAAATCCTAAATTTAGGCATGTAAGTCATTTTAAAGATACATTAAAATAATTTCTCCCAATATATATTTATATTTGGCATTGATTATGTTTTCATTTCCAATTAAATATAAACTGAATATATCAACTCACATTTTTGCTGAGTATACCTTCATTGCACATGAGTGTTTTATTATGTAAGTTCTAGCTATATAGTATTTACTGAAATAAGAGAAACATATTATAGTTTTTCAATGTATTCACGATATTCTGTTGTGGCCTTTTTTTTATACTGATAATGTAATAACTACTCAGCAGAAACTGAAGTTGACATTTGTCACTATCAGGTATTATTCAATTTAAAAGTACTATAGTATTTGTCTATAACATATTTTCAACCATATAATAAGAGATATGTATGATTATGGTTATATTAGTTGATTTCTTAGTCACCAAAGTCTCAATCGTTCTTTTTAAATTTTAATTTGTAATTTTAGTTTTCCCACCTGTATATCAAAATTATAAAAATAAATTATTTTATGTACATTGTGATTTTCACTATGGTATCTATCTTTTAACTCATGCATGACATTTTATTCTACTCACTCATGCCTCAGATGGTCTTCAGTGTCAAATATAGTTGCAAAGAACTAACTCTGTGTACAATAACTATTATCTTCCTCTATTTACTAAATATTTCAATGATAGTATTGATTTGAAGTTTTCATATTTTCAGATGTGAATAATAGAGCTTGAAATATCTAAGTAGAGTTAGCTTTCCCTTTGACAGCCTATAATTAACTAATATAAAGAAGATGTATGTATTTTAAGAAAGGTATTAACCCAGAGTAATCTTTTGAAACTAAAGTACTGTATTAAATATATCTGCCCAATTTTTATTGGGAATTAGATTATATTTAAGTGTCTTAGTTTGGATATAAGAGTCAAGCAAAAGTAATGAGTTATTGTATCTGATGGATAAATTTTGAGTTTTTCTTCAGCATACTGTCAAAATTTGATTAAGAGACAGACATTAAAAAAAAATAAAATGTGACCGGTTATCTGCTATTTTCCTATAGAGCAAGCTTTGTTACACTGAGAGAGCTTTACCACTGGCAAGAGCAAAACTTTGCATCTTTTCTACAGGGTCTGACATGTTAAGTACAATGACACCAATCATATGAACAAATGCCTAAAGAATGATGTGTGTGCTGTTTTATAACGTCAGAGAAAGGTCCAGGAATTCCCTGCTTTTAGCTACAGTTTTGCTTTCTATGGTTTCAGTTATCCACTGTCAACTGTGGTTAGAAAATATTAAATGAAAAATTCCACTGCATTTCATTTCATCATGTAGGCATTGTATCATCTCACATGATCAGAACTGTGAGTATAGTACAATGTGACATTTCGATGGGGGTACCACATTCATATAACTTTTAGTACAGCATATCATTATAATTGCTCTATTTTATTATTAGTTATTATTGTTAATTTCTTTTTGCACTTAATTTAAAATAAACTTTATGATAAATATGTATATATAAGAAAAAAAATCACGGCACACATAAAGTTTCAGGTATCCGCTAGGGGTCTAGGAACAAATTTTTGGCAGAAAAGTTGGGGCTACAATAGTTCTTTTTTTTCCTTTCTTTTAGTTCAGCCCAAAGAAGATCAAATAATGCGCCCCCCCCCCAAAAAAAAACACAAAGCAGACACTTATATGACAGGAGCAAAATCTCAACTTCATTCAATTTCTTGAAACCATACTCACCAGTTAACTTTTATAAAACTGCATCCCTAAAGTTCTTCACACTGAAATAAGACAGCACCCTTATGATATGAAAGATAAAATGCTGTACTGGAAATTATATTATACACTGCCGTGATTCTCTTTAATATGTATATTTTTGCTATCATATAATCTAAATTTACCAATAGATTTAATTTTTGTATTCATGTCACAGGTGGTGTTCTTTCATTTTCACAAGGTAATATTTTCTGTTTCTTACAAGTTTACACTCTTAATCCTAACTAAATGTACATGTTTCTATTTATAAATTTGGGGTTGTACTAATGAGTAACTTTGTTCAGGTTTCTTGTTATCTCCTTATTAGTAACTTTTCTGCAACATAAACTATTTGAAATATATCTTAAAAATTGGAAACAAAAAAGGAATACATATAGACAAATATCACCAAACGAATTGATAATGCCTGTATTCTTTACTCATAAAAAGGAAATTTAGGCCCTTACTTAGTGTCATTTTGTACTCAGTTTAGATATAGTTGTGATTATTGTATTTATTACAAACTAAGTGAAAATGGAGGTTTTTTTAAACAGAGTGTTACAGGTGCCTCAATAGAAAGAAAGGATAGAAAAGAAATTTTAAAAAATCCTGACATGATAGCAAAAGGAAGAAGGGAAAGAAAGGAACAAAAGAAAGAAGGTTGGAAGAAAAGAAGGAAGGAAGGAGGGAGGGAAGGAGGGAGAAAAAAAAAAGGGAAATGTTTTCCAGACAGTTTTTCTGTGTGTTTGTTTCTTTTTAAATTGTTTACTATTTGGTTCATTAGATTATGTCATAAATTCTTGCCTGTTTTATTCACCATTTTATAACTAAAGTGCATGACAGGTTTTCAGTTTTTTTTAATTAAATTTATTGGGTCACCATAGTTCTGAATGATAATGGATATAGAGGTCTGTTGAATGACTAACAAAAAGTATGAATTTTACAAATCTGTGCGTGTAGTTTTAGATGTCGATGCCTGTTCCCACATTACACTGAAGCCATCATCCTACACCTCACTGCAGAATATTTTCTCATACAGTGTATCTCCACTGAATTTTTTAAGTGTCTAGTCTGGTTCAAAAGAAGGAAAAAAAGAGAGAGAAAAGATTAAGAATGATTATCTTAGTTTAATCCAGCAGGTATGAAATTATGGTCTATGGACCAAAAAACTAACAAGGTTTTTTTTTTTTTTTTTTTTTGCTTTGGAAAATTGATATAAAGAACATAGTCTCTAGTGGAGGCCAAGGTGATTCTGTTTACAAAGAATGTTCAAGTACACACATAGATCAAAGCAGTGGGAAACTCTTTGATAAAATATTGCTGGGCTTTTGTGTAGTCTCTAATGTGTTGCAATTTTTTTGTTTGTTGGATTCACTTTCTGAGTAATTCTAGTCTAGGAGAGTAATGGAAGTATGGAAATACTTTAGCTTATTACTATCAGTTGTCAGTTATATTGCATGTCTCATCTCAACTCTGCTTGCCAAACAACATAAAATCAATCCTGACAACCCTCCATGAGGTAAATTAATGCAGGTTTAACAAGAAGTGCCACTGTCCCTAGAGCACAGGTTCATGAACTGCAAAAGAGAAAGGTTAAATAAATTTCCTAAAGCAGACATAAAAAGAATTGTGTTAGTTTTTAAAGCCAGAAAAATTGAGACAAAGGAAATTCAGAAGAGCTAAGAAAGAGGGAAAATATATGAATAATACCTATCTATAAATCAACAAAACTACAGTGAGACATTTGACCTGCACAATCAAATATGGTAGACCTGGGCCTTATTTAGCTACTTAAATTTAAATTACTTTAATTAAGCAAAATTCAAAATTAAGCTCCTCAGCCACACTAGCCACATTTCAAGTGTTCCACGCTAATACCAAGAAAAGCAACTCTAAGTCATTCTTTGTCCAAAAGGTCACTTCACATCGAATGGTACTTGCTAAATTTGCTTCATTTTAGAACATTTAACGATGTAAAAAAAATCTGTGTGCAAAGTTAATTTGCTTCTTATATTACATTAACATATTGTCACCAGTTTTGCTTTGGATAGATTTTTAGATTAACAGCCATTGCTATTATTATTATTATTATCGCTATCATTTATGAAGGAGCATACAGAATTTCATTCTTTATACACTTACTTCTTTCTCTGGAGGTTTGTTTGTTCACTTTAACATCACCTAGATCGATGATTCTTCGTTCTTAAAAGCCTGGTTTTATATCGAATTGGTCTAAAAAATATTGGAAAAAACTAGAAAACTCAGGAGTTTCTTCAGTGATTCTGCCAAAAGATAAGTGAGAAACTTCAGTCACTGTGATTATTTGTAAAATACCAGGGAACTCCTTGGATTGAATTCAAGCCCCAGAGCATCCTCAAATATATTCTAGTGCACCATTCCCACTGCAGAGACCTGACTATCTTAGATAGTGAGAGCCCCCCATCTATAACTGTTGGCCTCACTAAATTCTGATTAATCATTTTTTATCGCTCAATAGATATTTACCTCCTTCCAAAAGCACTTCTGAATAATCTCATTCAACATTGCCTTTGCTTTGTCTCTTCTGCAGATGTCTACAGAACTGAGCCTGGGTTGGGGCAGTTGGGTACAAAGAGTGGGAGCACTGATTACTGACTCAGATCTTGCTTTTGATGTAAAATCCTCAAAAGTGAGAATAGAATTTTTAGTAAAGCTGAGATCTGGAAATTTATAGAATGTTTCAAACTAAGGAAACAGCATGTGAAAGAGAACTCAGATAGAAAGAAGTATGATCCATCTAAAGACTTAAAGAGAGATGCCTTGTAAAGTGAGGGCACAGAGAGCACAAAAGTGAGGGCCTGTGAAGTAGACAAGGCCAACATGTAGAGTCTGATAGGCAATGTATATTTTAGAGTCAATCTTGAGAGCAGTGGGAAGCTACTAAATTGTTTTACAAATGAGGAGGTATAATCAATGTAAATTTCTAAAAATATTACTTTGGCTAAGGTGACAAAAGTTGATGCATACAAATAGCCAACAAATGTATGAAAAGATGTTCAACATCACTAGCTATTGGGAAAATGCCAATCAAAATCACAATGAGATACCACCGCACACCTGTTAGAATAGCAGCAATCAACAGGACAAGCAATAACAAATGCTGGAGAAATAGGAACCCTCATACACTGCTGGTGGGATTGCAAATTGGTGCAGCCACTATGGAAAACAGTATGGAGGTTCCTCAAAAAACTAAGAATTGATCTACCATATGATCCAGCAGTCCCTCTACTGGATATTTACTCCAAAGACTTGAAAATCCATATCCAAAAAGATATTTGCACAACGATGTTCATAGCAGCATTAATCACAGTAGCCAGGACATGGAAGCAACTGAAGTGTCCTACGATAGATGATTGTCTAAAGAAGCTGTGGTACATATATATTATCGAATATTCCTCAGCCATAAGAAGAGGTGAAATACTGCCATTTGCACAACATGGATGGACCTCAAGATAATCATGCTAAGTAAAATAAGCCAGACAGAAAAAGTTGAAAATCACATGATATCACTTATATATGGGATATAAACCTAAAAGCACCAAATGAACAGGACAAACAAACAAGAGACTCATGGACATGGACAATGGACTAGTGGTTACCAGAGGGGAGTGGGGAGGGGCAAGGTAGACAGGGTGAAGGGGATCAAATATGTGGTGACAGAAGGAAATCTAAATATGGGAGGTGAATACACAGTGTAAACATATATATGCCTTACCGTTAAAGTGTACAGCTGAAACTTATTGGATTTTGTTAAGCGATGTCACCATAAAATAAATAAATAAATAAATTTAATTAAAAAATAAATTAAAAAGAAATGGATGCAGGAAGAAAAATTAGAATCTAATCATAAATAACACTGTCTACAATAATATTGCCTTTACAATACCCGTCTTTAATATATGTCTTTTACATATCACTATGACCTAGTGATACAGTTCTATTATCAAACTTTGAGGAAAGAGGCTTAAATTGTAAACTATCTTACCTAAAGTTTTTTATGCACAGAGATGTCCAGATGATAGAGTCCAGATTTAATTTCTGACAAATTACCCAAGGGAAAAACCAAACCAAACCAAATCAAAATAGATTACTGGCTTGAACTCTGTTGAGTGACACTAAAACTGGAGAAAAATAAACAAAGAAGATGAAACCTATATAATTTATCAGTTATATATCATAAAATTGGTGGAAATCAACCATATTTTCTATAGTGCTTACAAATAACATTTCCCTATGAAAAACATGCATATGTGTATGTGTGTGTGTTGGGGGGGAGCGTATATAAAACCACCACTTAGCTGAGT
>NW_006432227.1:8292172-8294864 GCF_000325575.1 Pteropus alecto
TCTAAAGCTTATATGTGGTTCTTTCATTTATAACTTTTGTCATTTATTAAATTTTTTGTTTCATATATTTAAGTGATTAAATAAAATTATTACATCTCCTTGTTTCTGTAACAAAACCTACCTCTTTCTCCTCCCTGTTAATGGCTTTGTTTCAGGGAGCCATTTATCTTAATAAGAGCATACACTAAACTTAGACACTTTCATTTGATATCTAGTTCTGTGATCCTACAAAAATTATTTACCTTCTCTATGTATGTTTACTCACTGGTACACATAAGTCATCAACATCACCTTTTTCATTTAACTGGAACATGCATTTAAGATGCTTCAGAACATGCCTGGGATATGCCAGGTGCTCACTAAGTGTTGGTTATTAAATGCTACCTGTTGACAATGTAGAAGCCCTCCTCACATTTAATCACCTATGTCCATAGGCATCTCTTCCCCATTATTCTCCTCTCACCGTGGAGGAGGAATCCCTTCTCCTGTCCAAAGCCACATGTAAATTCAGTCCACTGAATCCCACCACCCCTTTGTTCTTAAAAGCTCCCTTTTGTGAACTTCACTTACTCTCTCATACTCTGCTGAATCTTCTTTCCATTAGCATGTGAGCATGCTTTCTGTGTTCCATCTTATAACATAACAAGCAAGACATACACTTGGCATTCTCTAGTTACTGTCTTATTTTCTTGCTCCCCATTATCGGCGCATTTCAAGAAAGAACTGTTAGTATTCTTCATGCTCTTGAATCCCAGTCATGAATGGTGCAACTCCAAACAGGCTTCTTTGATCACCACTTATTAAAACATACTCATCATTTTCCAACTTGCCAAATTCAAAGATTACCTTTCATTGTTCTGTATTCTGCAGGTTAGCAAATATTACCTTTCATCTGGAGTCCATGCTCACCTATAAGCTGTTTAATTGGCATCTCTACTTGGAAAGATGTCTTAAACATATCAACCTTGTGCAATAGAGAACTGCTGATTCACAATCCACTTATGTACTCTAGGCCAGGGGTCCCTAACCCCTGGGCTGCAGACTGGTACCCATCCTTGGCCTGTTAGGTACCGGGCCACATAACAGGAGGTGAGCAGTGAGCCAGCGAGTGAAGCTTCATTTGTATTTGCAGCTGCTCCCCAGCACTAGCATCACCGCCTCAGCTCCACCTCAGATCATCAGGTGTTAGATTCTCGTAGGAGCACAGATCCCTGGTGCCAAAAAGGTTGGAGACCACAGCTCTAGCCCATAAATTGTTCTACACAGTTGTTCAAACAGGATCTTAGGCATTATTCTTGATTCTAGTTTCCTCATGACAGCTCTTCCCACCTTCGAAAAGTTTCCTCCCACTTCTACTCCCCAAAGCACAAAGCCCCCTCTGATCACTACTTCTGCCTTCATTTAGACCGGCACAATCTGTTGCAGAGACTGATGCCACGGTCCTCCAGTTCATTAACAGAGCCCTCCCAAAACATTCTTCACAAAGTTGTGAGGGTGAACTGAAAACATGTACCTGAGTATATCATTCTCCTCTATTAGGAAAGGCTTACTGTGTCTAAGATCCATGTGTGCCTTTTCAATATATTCAACACTTAGTACAGCATCTAGTACACATAGTTATTTTGAGTGAGTGAATAAATGATTTCAATTATTTTCTAGTCACTGTTAGAAGTAAGATTGGGGTGGTGGAGTGATGGTCTTAAAATGCTAGATATAAATCCCAGCTCTTCTACCTACTAGTTGATTCAATTCTCTGGGCTTCAGTTCCCTAATCTCGAAGGCAATAACAGTAACTATGGCATAGGGTTGATGAAAGAATTAAAATAACTAAATTATTAGACACAAGTTTATTAGAATCATGCTCGTTACTTATGGTGATAGTGATGATGATAATGATGATGATAATGATCAACTAATTTATCTGGATGTAAAAAAAAGTATCAATGTTGATTTAAAAAGAGACAGCATTAACTACTTATTGGGGGAAACATTTAAGCCTCTATATCTCTGTAAATAAAAGAAATTAATAATATCATTTCCATATTAAAAAGAATATTTCATTTTTTTATATATTTCTCTAGTGCTTTTATCTGCTTCTTGCTTCTAATACCAAATAATTTCTAAGTCAACGATGACTACATGTCTTATTAACAACTAGATAAACAGACACAGGACACGATCTCGTTAACTTAGGCATGGCAGAGAGGAGAAAAGTGGAGCACTGGATGAGATACTTTCAAAACAGAAACAAGCATTGTATTTGATTTTCCATCTCTCCCAATAATTTATCTTCACCGAAGTTCTCTTCACAGTGGAATAGGTGCAAGACTTATCCATCAGAAAAGATGACTTGGTAACATCACGTTTTGCAGTAAGTGAAACATGACAAAGCTGGCTTCTGATATTGAAAACTGGCATTTTGTGAGAAAAGAACAATACTTTACCTCTGCAGAGATGTTAAGTGAACTGTCCTTTTCCTTCTTATTGGGGTAACATCTTGTGTCTTTCTAAATTTTATATCTTATTGCTGGTTGCAATTAGTGTAGGATATTTATATTGACATTTGACAGACAAATGTTGTCAGCTTATCTTTTTTTCCCTCTGTGTATAAGAGCCAAAATAATTTGGATTCAATTCAATAGAGACAACATTTTTTTTTTTTTTTTTAGCTATTTAAGTTTACATTAGGTTT
>NW_006432227.1:8294900-8331898 GCF_000325575.1 Pteropus alecto
CCTTTTAGTACCTAGCCTCTATCCAAGGGAAAAAAAAAATCAATTTTCTGGGATTTCTATAGCTCTTTTTTGGTTTCCATAGCAGTCAAGGGCAAGCTGAGAAGAAGGAGAGAGGAAAAAAAAAAAAAAGATTTATTTTCAACTCTAGTGAAAGCTGAGTCCCAAGATAAAAGAAAAAGCCAAGCATAATGAGAAAAAGGGAAAGTAAAAGAAAGCAAACTCTTATAGGCCCATACTGAATATGACCTTTGTTCTGAAAATTCAAAGAGTAATAAATTATAAGAGAACCTAGGACATCATCTGTGTCATTGAAGCTCTACCTATTGCTTGACTAGGGAGCTAAGCGACAATACGCAGATGGAGGGCAATGAATTTATGAAAGTCTGTGCCAGCTCCCAGGATAGGGCTTGAAATGTGCACTTGCTGTTGGCACTAGAACTGGGGCTTTGTTTGCTCTAATGCCAGAACTGCATGCTCACACTCTGCTTTTTGTGCCAAAGTTAGATGCTCAGATTTGAAAGCTAAAATTTATCAAGTTTTAGCACTGCCTCTCCAAAGCCAAATGATAATGGCATAAAAAGATACTTTTTTTTTTTTACTTCAATTTAAAAGTAGAACTGCCACATTAAAATAAATTCACTCTCCTCAAAAAACTTAGATATGAAACATTTCCCTGTCAATGAGCTCATCTAAAAGATGCTAGAAAGCTTTTTCTGTCTTTTTCTGTTTTTCATTGTCATATGGTCTTGTGCCAATTTCCTCTGGCTTTTAGATTTAGATATATATTTCTTTCCTCTGTTCTGGACACTAGTCATATCCTTTGATCTTAAGAATTGCTTTAACATAAAAAGAATTCTTTCAAAGAAATTAAGGTGACCATATTTAATGAAATAGTTTCAAGCCAATTCCAAAAAAAAGTGGTTCCGTTGTAAAGCACAGCCTCACTATTCTATTTTTTTCTTTGGAGCACAAAGTAGTTTTTATTTTATAATACTGAAGCTCTTATACAAAATCTTGTAGAAACATCATTCTAGAGAAATCTTTAATATTCTCTATAAAAAAATGCTCATTAAGTGCTCACATATTATACCTCTGAAGTTCTAAGCTTCCTGTCAGCAGTTTTCATTCCCTTCTTGGGCCATAGAATCTTCTAAGGAACAATATCAAAAATACCTTTTCCCTGGCCCTATCCTGGGCTAATTGAATCAGAGTCTCTGAAGGCAGGGCTTAGATATCAACGTTTTTTAAAGCTCCCCATTTGATTCTAATGTGCAATTGGAGTTGGAGACATTCTTCTATGTAAAGGGCTATTCTATAAAGAGTGTAAAGAAGACACTCTTCTATGTAAAGGCAAGGCTGTACTGAGGAGGCACAACCAAGTAAAGAGTAATCCTAAGTCAATGATCCTAAAAGAAAAGAATATACATTACTTTTCTAGTCGCTTGCCACTTTTTAGCATCACAAGGATTAAGGATATTAAAAGAATCACCAGATTTTCTTTTTTTTACTTCACATTTTCTTTATGCATTTTTATAGGAACATATACATTTGAATAATCTAAGAGCATAAGAGTTACTTGTGTGTGAAAAGGGATTGTGTTTATGTGAGTATTGTCCTATGAACTCTATATACGGTGAATTTGCTACTGGAAAATAGAATATAAAATACCTTTTTTGCCTAGCGTGCTAACAAGAGCAAGTGGGAAACAGCACTTGCTTGAGATCTGCTAGGACAACATCCACAGGGGGAACTCAGAGCAGTAGTGGCTGTGTGGGTCCTGCTGCCCGTTTGAAGGCAGCAGACAGAGATCTCACACTGCGAGGGAGTGGCCGCCTCTTGAGCAGTACAACTGTTAAGCTAAACAATTAAGTAAGCGTAGATCTCTTTTCTGGTGTGATCAGCCTATGACACTGGATCAACAAGACATGGTGGAAGTTTGGCTCTATTCCTACCCTGGCAGCCCAGTTTGGTATAACACTACCCCCTCTTTTGGTATGACAGTGAGGTCCAACACTTGGGGTCACAATTATGTGATCTGGCAAACTAGTGGCAGTGCTTATGTCAGAATCATGATGGGGAGAAGCCCAGGCATCTCCTATGGTGTTATAGGTCCCAAGATCCTTAACATTTGGCTGAGATTGATTGTGTTAAACCCAGGGCCAGCTTTGCCTCAGAGCTTTTCTGAATGCTAACTCTTTTCCTGGGAGTCTAACCAGTAGAAGATAAATCTTGAACAAGCTGACACTATCCTTCAATTATGTCTATTGTGTTAGCAACCCATGTTATTTAGCTCATGAGGATTGTCAGGCTAATCACCAGCATCCCAAGAGTCACTAGAAGATGGTTATAAATGGCTGAGTGTTATGCCGAGGGTGCAGACCATCCATATCTGAAGCTGAGAGATAAAAGAAAATGTTTTTCCTTAAAGAAAAGCCTATGGGCATGCATTGTCTAGTCTAGGAAGTATAATAAGGATATCTTCCTAGGTGAATCAGTATCTACACCCATGTCCTAGTATCCTACAATCCCCAAGGGCCCCAGATCATCCTGGAGGAAGGAAGAATCATCCTATACCACTTGTTTAGCCACAGACACTAGACCAATAACTTCTACAGAGAAGGCATGCAATTAAGACACATGAGCTCAATGAAATAATGTTAGCCAATATATATTGAGCACTTAACATGAGTCAGAAACCATTCTAAGTGTTTTTATTTAATTGTTTATTATTGTCCAGGAAAATAACTCTGGGAAAGGGTTATTATTATTATTATTTCATTTTTAGAGGAGGAAATCAAGGCATTAAGAGTCAAGGAAGAGCCAAAGCTTAATTTCAGACTATAGGGTTGGGATTCTGACTCCATCACTGCTTGTCATAGGCACGAGTGTACCACATTTTGTGAACAATGAATTATTGAGGAACATTAGTGACAATGGGAACACTGGTTAGGATGTTATTGAAATATTCAGTGTAACTTAGATGAGGATACATCATTGGAACAGGAAATAATTGAATAGATTCAAGAGGTATTTAGGATGTTGAATCAGCAAGACTTGGTGATTGAGCGGTTATGGTGGGTAAGAAAGAAAGATGTTTTGGTCACTATTCTCTTCTCATCTTGTTGAATGAGATAGAAAGCACTGGAGATAAATCAGTTACGTATCTGGAAAAGCATGAGTTTAGTTTTGGACGCGATAAATTCAATTGGAGTAATCAAGTAGGTGTTTGTGTGTATTAATTACATTTCCTCTGATGATTAGAGAAGTTGCTTTGATGCATGGTAATTATGTATTCCATTGGGAGTAGGGGAGACAGACAAATTATGGAAACAGGAAAATAGAGAAAAGATGTCCAGAGCTCATCCTACACCACTTGCCATTTGGAACCCATGCAATGGAAAGGCAACCCACACTTCACGTTGAGAAGAATGGTCTGGAGGAATAGCAAAATGATGCCTAGAGTTAGGAAATCTGAAGTGTAAATGAGCTGGAACAAAGGCAAATGTATTTTCAATGATACAGAGAAATAAAAAAAGGAAATAAAACAAAGCTCGATGACTGCAGGGATTATAGTTAAATATCAATACAAGATGCATAGGTACCTACATGATTTATAGTCTGGATGACGTAGAAAACGATACTGAAGTGATTGTGAGGTTTGTAAACTGAGGCGGGGAATTAATTTTGACCAAATTACTGGGAATCATTCATTTTTTACTTCTTTTATCAGAGACAGTTACTAATGGTGCTAAAGTAAATATAACAAGATCATGGAAACAAATTCTGGCAGCTAAACGTATATCTATGATCTGACAATTTTTATATATTTAAAGCTATTATTAGAAAAGTAAATAGCGTATTTAAATATTTAGAAGACTTGAGAAGGCCTTTCCACAGGAAATCAGGCATTGAGTTATCTTAAGCACCAACCGAAATTAATAGGGTCAATGAAGGTTTTCTTGAATAAATTTTATAAACCACGTTCTGTTTTAGAAAGACATTTATCTGAATGTTTGTCTAGTCTATCCTCAGAAAATGTTCTCTGGTATCTTCAAGTCATTAAGTACTTGCCACCTTATTCTTTGTCAAACATTTAATGTTCAGATTTCATATAAAAGTACATCTCCTCAAATACCCTTCTCTGTGTGCATTCATATTGTTAACACAATTATAAAATTCTCTTTACAAACAGTAACACAGTATATTTTATGGGGAACATTTCTCATTACAAGAATAAGATCTAGATAAACTGATGTGGATATGGTATAGATTCAGATGTAGGATGTCTATACATAATTATTGCCAAATATTTAGTATTTAAAAGACATTGAGTTGAGAATCTGAAATCATGTGTTCTCATGTCTAGATTCTCAACTCTGTCCCTTAGAAAAATCAAGTCTCTCTTCTTTATTTTCTATTTCTGCATATATTAAGTCGATATTTATATATGTCGTTCAACAATGTTCTCAAATATACATCCCCACATATAAAGTATATATCCTTATATAAAGTCTTCATCCTATTTTTAATTATCTTTAAAGGTAAATAGTTGAACTGGATGATCTAATTAATATGTGTGTGCATGGCTGTGCGTCCCTGTGTACAAGTATGCACACACCCATATAAGCCTTTTAGTTGTTTACTTTTCTACCAGCTTTATTACATGATTAGATTAATTCAACAATTATTTATTAAGGTCCCCAAATATTTTGTGTGATATGAGAAATACTAAAAAATAAAAATAAAAATATCTCCTGATATCAATGGGCTGTACATCTTTAGTGTTCAAGGAATAAGAGAGTAGAATCTTGGAAAAGATGAAGAAAACAGGGTCCTCCCTCAGTACTGTGAAATATGAGTTTTATATCTTTGTCAAGTTACTTAGACTTCTCAAATCTTAGTGTCTTATCTGCAAACTGCAAATAGTAATGCCTAACAGAGAATGTTATTAGAGAGAATTCGTCTGCCTGGCACAGTATCTGACACAAAGCAGTAACTCGATCCTGTTCATGATCACGTTACAAATGACAGCTCTGCATGGGGTACTTAACTGATGCTTCAGAATCTGAAAAAAGGAAAACATTTGTTTCTGAGTAGGATGGAGAAGAATCTGTCTTGAATTGGTCAGAGTTAGGCAGGCAGACAAAGGAAGGATGGCTTTTTAGGCAGAGACAGCTACCTGACACCATTGTATACAGCAGTATAAAAGGCTGGGGAGCAGGGACTCTACCAGACAGCAGGGGAGGGCCTGGTAGGTACTAGGAAAGGTGAAGTTGTAGTGTTAATCTATTAGGCAAGAGACATGATGTAGACTTTTAAGCAGGACAGTGACAGAACCTGAATGCATTTGAAATTACGCTCACAGTGGCAGTGAGGCCAATTGGAAGTGTCGAAATAGAAGGCAGCTGAAATAATCTAGCCTAGGGAGGATGATGGCTATACCATGAGGTTAGCACTAGACTAAACCAAAGGTGGCAGAGGCAGACATAGTTAAAATATAGAATAAAAAACAAAGCCTCCCTTGCTCTCATTTCCGTCATAATGCTGCATGGCTTAGTATTACTCTTTCCGTAGCACTCTAAGCTCACTTCTAACCCCCTTCTTTTGCCTTGAACTTGCTGCTAAAGTCCAACTTTAATTCAATCCAGCAACTTTTATTTTTCAATTTTATATGGAGAATGTAGGACACAAAGGAATATTTGGGTTCAAGGGGATACTTTGGACTAAAGATAAAAATGTACAATACTAAATATACAGTTAGTTGACTAGAAGGGGCAATGTATCCTTCTCCTTAGATTCATATTTATGATTTCTTGCCAAGAATCACAATTGCAATGCGCCTAAAAAAGAAACTCATATCTTTTCTCCTAATATATACCTTTCTCTTTCATTCTTCACCAACAATGTATCTATCCACCCAAGTTGAAAGCAACACAGTCATATTCAACATATAAGTTTCACATGCAATTTGATGCCAGCAATTAAGATAGTGCCAGAAAAGAGAAAATGACTCAGTTTGCTATTTAGGGCAGCTTGAGTAAGAGGGAAAGATAGGACAATAATTTTGTCACTGAGTATTTAGTTCAGATTCTTCCCTGGCACTGTATCAAGAGTACTTTTTGATTATTCTTCCCTCTTCACTGTCCCCAAAACTATTTAATATTAGAAATTATGCTGCTATACTATGCATTCTGTTTGTTTATGCTTTCATTCTGCTGTAAGTATAGCAAATATAAGTATATGTATAATTTTAAACAGGGAATCATCTCTAAACCAAACAAGAAAATTTAAATTAATATAAATGTTTATGATTTCTGTCTAACTTAATTACATTCCTTGATATTGATTTGCTAATTTACCTTTGAGAAAGAATACATAGGTATATTTCCTTCATTTGTTAGATTATAAAACATGCAAAATTGGCTGTGACATAAATGAAAATAGTAATTTATTTCCCTCATATTATTGGTTTACAGTCAATTAAAATTATCTCGGAGCTACATTTATAATAAATGTTTTATTGGTACTTTTTCTTATTCTAGTTTATTCACCCTAGTAATATTTATTGAGTGCATGCTATAAGCCATATTTTTTTAAATTTAATTTGATAAATAATCTAAATAACCTAAAATAATGTACTTTAAAATAATTTGAAAAAAGCTTGGTTAGATTTATTTTAAAAATACTGTATACCGATGACCTTAATAATAAACTAAATAATTTAGATCTTTGTTTTCAATATATTTGCTTTCTCTAATACCTAGCTTTATGAGATTAATATGAAACCAAATTGATTTAGTTATCTGTCCTCAGTATGAAAGGGAAAATATTTCCAAATTAAACCATATTCTTACCAATATATTTATTTATGGTTTTTATTGTTCCAGTAAGAACACATATGAAATCTATAAATGATCAGGCTAATATCTTACCAAACAGTTATAATAACAATCTAGTTGAGGACATTAAATTTGATCATGTCATATTTAATGCAAGATGGCTCTGCTTGCCATCTTCTTTTGGAGTGAGTCCTTCAGTTTTTTTCTAAAGTCTTCTTTTGAATTGATAACATCAATAACTTAGACATATTTGTTTTATAAAAGAATGAATGAATGAATAATTTGTATTGTAAATTATACTGATGAAGAAAATTACAGGACTGAAATCAGAAGTTATTTCTCCACTCTCTTCTATTAGTACTGACTTTTAGTAATTCTTTAAATATATATTTTATCTGTATGTGAACTTTAAAATTTCTTAGTATTTTATGCTAGTGTATTAAATAAATTCATTCATGAGTAAATGCTCTGTTATGATTTTAAAGCATCTGTCTTTGAATGTGTATCATAGATTTAAAAGTCTTGTGGGTGGAAGGGCAAATGATATCTTTGTAGTTCCTTCTGTGTAAGTCCTAATTTAAAGAAAGTCCTGTAGAATTTTTAACTATGTAGAATAGTAACAATGGCAATAATAATCATGATGATAATAATGTAAATTCCAATCAATCATTTCTAAAAATTGGAGACTTTACTGATAAATAGAAATATGATGTTAGCATATTTAATCTGCTAATTGTGTCATCTTGAACACTTGCCCAAATGTTGTGACGAAGGATAAAACCAGGCTTTATGCTATCGTTTGGACTCAGTTACAAAGGATATTCCACCCAGAGCGAGGATGCCTTATATGCACTGTCTTACTTGAAATCTTGCCATTTGGCACCTAAACCCTGAGGCAGAATTCCAACCAAATTGTAAATAGGAATGATGCCAACTTAACAGATGAGCAGAAGGTGCCAAAGCCAAGAGACCATGTTCACATATCAAATGCATTTACCTAGGGCAGGATTCCCAGTTATAAATCTTTAAACAAGTTCAGAAAAACTGTGCCAACACAAAGAGGTTGCCCCATCTTTAATTCACCCAGAACAAGGATTAACCTTGAATTTGTTTAGAGATGCTATTTAGCCACAAAATTTTGTTATCTTTGTAAGCTGGAGAAAGACTAGGTAGTTTTGCATTTATGTGTTTAATTGCTCAATTCTTACTCTATTGTTTATCTAGTAGTTTATTATCATTATAATAATTTAAGTGCCATTAATCCAAACTTTGTATTGATTATATTCATACTGATGTCTATCAAAGATAAAGCGGCATAACATAGTGCTCATTTTTAAAGAAAATGATTACTGATTTCCTAAAAATTCTCACAGTATTCACCTAAAGCTGTAATGATGGCTATAAATAATAACTTATACTCTGCCTTTACAACAGAGTAAAATTAATATTAAGGAATCATTTTATACACAGATAACTATTAAAGAAATGTGAAGGAAATAACTTGCAATTATTCTGACAGAGTAAATTTTATGGTTCTTACAGGATTATAGTATTTTTTGTTTGTTTGTTTTTTAATATGTAACCAGAAAAGTTTTGGAAAAAACTTTTGGACAAGTATTGTGTTTGCTAAAACAAACTAAAATATATTTCTAGTTGAAGTTTAACGAATGTTTAATAAAACCCGCTGAGATGGAGTGTGACTCACAGAAAAAGTTAAAGCAGACATTGCTATTTTCTTCACATAGTTTAACAAATGACAAGAGGATCTAATTTCAAAGAACGCTAAGTATTTAAAGGCCACAGTTTACAAAGAAAATACATACAAGGAGGAAGATCATTTTTTTAGCTATTTCCAGTATGAGAACACAAACTTTCAAAAGGCAAAAATGCTATAAAAATAAAGCTTCTAAATGCTTTATGTTCCATATGAAAGTCAAATTCTGATCTCTAGATTGTTTGACTAGATTGCCTCAACATAGGATACAATTCTTATGAAAAACTTTATGATTTTATCAAATAAGCAAAGTATGCTAATTATAGGAATATTAGGCAATATAATATGCATAAAGAAAAATGGCTAATAAATCACTTCAATTTCAATATCAGACTTAAAAAGCAAATATTTTGTGAATATTTATATTTGTGCGTTCATTAAAACAAGATCACACTAAATGTTTAGTATTAAGTTCTGGGTTTTTTTTATTTAAAATATATTGGTACCTTTTTTTAATTAAAAATATCCATCTATTGCATTAATTTCAAATTTTAAACAGTATATTTCTGAACATTTAGGTTATTTAAGATTTTGTACTTTTTTAAAAAAATGTTGTGACTTCCTCAATATATAGCTTGGAGAAACATCTGAATTTTTTTCTTTTACGTTCTGATCCTGTAAGTGGCACTAGGCAACCAAGTGTTATTCCTTTTTCTAAGCATTTTGAATTGCCCTCCAGATGTTGACTCTAGCAAAACTTTACACGAGCAATGCATGAGAATGAGTTCCCTCACAAAACAAACACTAACGATAATCCGGCAATTTTATCGTTTACCATCTGTTAAGAAATAGAATTTTATTTAAAATTTTTTTCTATGATTATAAATGACTTTTAATTATTTAGCCTACATATGATTTATCACTTTTGTCCTAAGCGAATACTCTAATTGAAAGTAAGATCCATTGGTAGAAAGTTTATTTTGTTTTCTTTAATTTTTATCTTCAGTACCTAAAACAATTTCTGTGATATAGGAGGCAATTATCTTCAAATATTTTGTATAAATTAACAAGTATTTGAATTATCATTTCTGTTCTTTGTGAATTTTTCAGTTGGAGTATTAGGCACATGTTCTGTGTTAATTTGTGTGTGCACATGTGTTTGTGTATGTGTGCATAAAGTTAACTCTTTGTCTGCCATGACGATAAAAGTTGATTTAGTCCTATTCCCCTAAATGTGCTTATGGCATTTTGCTTACCTCTTTCTCTCCTTTTCTGTTTTTCTGATTTATATTATTCCATGTATAATGTTAAATAGTTCAATCTGCTTCTTCCTACTGTTATAGAGTCATGCTTAAAATCTATAATTTTCCTTAAACTCATATAGCATCATCCATCCACCCATTCATCCATCTATCTATCATCTATCTATATAACTCCACCTGGAATATTTTTTTTCTAAGAATGTAATAGATAAATAATTGCATTTTTTCTTAATTTCTAGCCTGTTATCCTAACACTGTTTACAAATTAGCTCATTTTTTCTGAATTTGACCCAAGCACCAAGTAGTTTTAACTCAATTGGTAATGTATTTTAATATCTGAAAGCCTGAATAATTTAGATACTAAATTATTCAAATTTATAATAAATATTCATTATAAATGAGTTGTTCACCTTATTCTTTATTAAATATATTTTTTATCTATCTTAGGCAATTTTTTCTTCCATATACATTTGATATTTTTTGGAAGGAGTATTTTTAATCTCCTACTTGTTTTTTTCATGCTTTCATTAGAAAGTGGTTGTGTTACTATTTCTATTTTAAATCAATATAGGACACATTTTGGAAATAAAATACATTTTGTACATTGGTTAGGAAATTAAGTCCATATCTGTTGTGCTAGTGAAACGGTAGCATAACTCAAGTTTCACTTTTTGGACAGTGAAAGATTTAGAATATTCTGTGGCTGTGATCATTCTGTGCTTTCTTCAGTTTCCTATGTATTTCTACATTATAATTTAGAATTCGTTGACCATGAGCTGTATGTAAATATTGGGCTTGCTGCATATCCACATATATATAAGTAAAACTCCAGATTCATGAATATTTTACTACAAATAGCTAGAAATAATTTTTCTTTATCTTAAGATAATGTTTTCCAATAAAGAAAATAGATCTTGTGGTAGATTTTTTCACACGGCAAAAATAATCCTGATTATAATTAACAAGCAGTGTCTATTTTTCAAAACTCGCTGTCAGATACAGACTAAGAAATCTTACAAAATAATTAATATTGAGCTAAAGAAATGCAAAATTTGTATGACCAACCCATACCTTTCAGGCAATTAAAAGAGAAAATAACCTCCCATTCATATACAAGTCATACTGAATTCACACATGAAATATTGCCTACAAGTGAACGTGACATTTCGAAGAAGATATGTCAAATCTGGAAAAGCCCAGATTACAAAAATGAAATGATCTACGGATTGTGCATAGTTGCTTTCATAGAAGATGTCATTGGAGTTGCCAGAAATGTGTTGTGGGTAGAGCCAGATGACCCTCCCACATTTTGACACAGACAAATGACAGTTTCTCACTCTTCTATGAGGTGCCACGTTAAAACAACTGCAGAAACAGTCACTTGTATTAGTCTGGATTGCCTAAAATGTAGACATTAATAGGGAATTAGATGTGCAGGACAATTTTGGGGGACAAGAAAGAGGAAATAGAGAAGTCTGGGAGACTTTAAATCATGATGGACATCTGACTCCTTAAAGAAGAGAAGAAACGAAGGAAATGCAGCATCGTTCTAAGAGCATTCTGGCAAGTCTATAAGGCAGTCTTTGAGCCAATGTCACCACAGAGAGCAGTGTTTCCCCCAAATGGCCCATCTTTAGTAAGCGTGCCATGCTCATGAATTGCTTAGAAGCAGCTGTCAGAAGCATAATGTCCATGTGAAAGGGTTCTGGATCTCATAGGTCAGCAACTGAGTCTGTCGGTGGTGTGCAGAGATCTGATAGGTGTGTTGTCATGGCAGCCAAATAATTTGACCCCCCTGTATTTGTCCTTCCAATCAGAATGCCATCACTAAATTTCTTCTATTCAGGATTTCTGATTCTTGACTGAAGGATAGGTTAAAAAGCTTGATAGTCAAGTGAGAATGAATATGTGATGTTATATGATTAAAGTGCATCCACAGTGTGACTATTATAATATATAGGTTGAATATATTTAACATAGATGTGTTTTAAAAAAAAACATTCCAAGTAAGGAGAATCTCTTCAATTTAAATCAGTTAATGTGAAATTTAAAAGTAAAAGTTCTTTATGTAATTGGATAGCAAAGTGCCACTAACCACTTTTATGTTACATTTTAAATGCTTCTTTTAAATGTATTATTTATAATGTTTTGTTCTTTACGGAGGATTTAAAACTATCTCAAAAAACATTTTGGAAGCTGTGTCCAATGCAGATGAGCTGCTTTAACTTCTGATAAAAACAATATAGCTACACTTTCTTGTGAATAAGAATTCAGCTTTATAGCTGATGGAAGCAGGAAGCTAAGCACTTTTCTCCTGAAAAAGAATATATATGTATATTTAAATGTAAATTGACTGAGAAATATTTCAGAACTCCGTGAGTTCTAATCATGGTGCATAGGGAGCTCTTTGCACTTCTGGTCTGGGGAATCCTGTCTAGTTTTGTTCCCATTCTTCAGCCCTGTGGGAGAAGAAATGAAAGGATGCAGGACCCCTTGGGGCACAGCTGATCCACAGTGCCAGAAAAGATAAATTATCACTCTGAAGAGCTGAGAAATAGTCACTGAAATGAGTCACCCTTGCTAAGGTGGTAATGGCTGATTGCTGTGCAATAAGTAATTCCTGAGAGACTTTGTTGTCAAGAGCCTGTAGGTTAAGGTCGAAACATTAGGAAGAACTTCTGACTGGCAGCCTGAATTCCAGGTGAGTCAGAAGAGAACATTCTGAAAGACTATGTGTATGATTAAGGTGACTTAGGGATAAATGAAATAAGATTTAAAATTAGTGGACTGAATATATATCATTTCCTTATAAGCTTGTTCTAGGGGAATTGTAGTCTCTTTTTATTAATTTTTAGTATTAATAATTTATTAAATATTTTAATTAAAACACAGAAAGTGATGCAAAACACCCTATTAATAACCTAAACTCTGATCAGTTCAGATTTCCGACTTACTGAAAAAAATCTTCAAAAAGGCTCATGCTACTCACAATACATGTTTGCCAACTGCAATTTTGAACATATGTAATTTGTCACTTAGAGGAGAGCTGCCAAAAGAAAAAGAGGAGAATCAAATTGAATTTGTCTAATAGAGAAACAATGCAGACTGTTACATAGAAAGTCAAGTGTCAGGGACAGATGTATGTATTCCAGGGGGACATACAGGTTCCAGAGATCACTGCCCTGTTTTGAATGACCTTCCTTCAATAATTAGGAAAAAAGTGAATGAATGGGGAAAATGACGTTATTACTATTTGTGGTGTATTTAGAGAAAAAAATATTATGAAAGCTTAAATAAGAAGTTTCCTTCCTACTAATGTTCATAACTAGAGCTATTTTTTTAGAGTTATCCAATTTTGTAAGTTCCATCTTATTCTATTATAACAAGATGTTCAGCAAGAGAAATGTCTGCATAATACAAAAGTGTAAATCCCATCAGTGATGTCAATATAAAGAACTTTAAGTTCTTATTTATTTACAGGAAATTATAATATATTAAGATAATTACATGCATGTAAATAAATAAATAACGAAGATATTTATTGCATATTTTTGGTAACTGAATGCAATGAGTTATCGTGGAAAGGACGTGGGTATTGAAATAATATCAATGTGGAATTAAATCTTCTTTTTATTGTGTATTCACTCTCTAGATCCTGTCAAAATCCTGTTTCTCTAAATAAGCTCTGAATTGCCTATCTATGAAATGGGGCTAAGATACATTTATTGTAAAAATTCTGGAAAAAAGAAATCTGTCAGTTTCGAAAAAAAAACATTAGCAGCCTTGTAGAAAGTATCTAAAACTGCTTCTCTCTGTATTGCTGAATAAGATTAAATTCTACTTTATAAGCTTATTTTAAAGTCACTTTCTAGTTAAGTTCTGAGCTTCCACTCTATACAAGACGTGAGCTCTACTTGTGCCTGCTCTCACCACCAGTTTAGCTTCCTCAGAAGATTTTGCTTCAGTGAACCTGCTGGGTTCGATACTTTCCAATGTTTTGTAAAAATTTGAAATATTCTAGTAAAATTGCACCAGAAACAAAGGTATTATCTCACTAATAGCCACCTAGTAGCAGCATAACTTGATAGTAGGTCACAGTCACTGATTTCTACATTTTCAAACTGGACTTTCATATCATAACAGTTACATGTTGACACTACTAAATCGTATCTTACATTTGCCAAAATTGAATTTTTATATATCATCTGGTAAAAAAAAATATATATTTTTTGAGCTATTGTGTAGTGATATCATCTAGCTCCATAGATCTCATTAAGTTTATAATATTGAAAACAAATATGTGAAGAAATAATTAGGCGTGTCGAAAAAGCCAAATTGTCAGCCTCAGTCACATGGTCTGTGCTTCTGTCTCTTCAGGCACTCCAAGCAGAAGTGATCTTTCCACAGAGCCAGATGTTGTATCAGTTATACAAACAGCTTTAAGAAGAGCTCAGAAAAATTTGTAGATGAAGATTGTCTTTGTAACATTACTTTAACCCTTAAAGAAACAACACGCAGCTGTCGATGTTACTAATCCTCAAAATACCATATTTGCTAGAAAAGCACTTTGTTTGCTTTTATTAATTTATTTGGAAAATATTTATTGGATATATTCTCTGTGCTAGGCACAGGTCTAAGCACTTGGTACATCAGTGAGCACTACCGACGAGATTACTGTCCTCACTGAATTCACATTGTAGTAGTGGGAAACAAGCACAAATAGCGCACACGCACACACACACTGTAATATAAAAACATACGCAATAAGTTAGAAGGAAGTAAATATCAGAAGATGAAGTGGTGTAGTTAGGGTAAATGTTGTGTTGGAATTTCTAATTTTAAATAGATTGGTCAGGGCAAGCCTCATTGAGAAGTTGACATTTAAGCAAAGATTTGATGGAAATGAGCTTGAAACGCTCTTTTTCTTCTTTTCCAAAATGAAAAAATTTAGAAGTCCTTTGAGATAGTTTAAATTCCCTTGCTGTCTATCATTTTATTGTCTTTGATTATAAAGAAGCTAAATTTTTGCAAAGAGTACCTCTGAGCCAATTATTTTGAATGGCTTAGGTAAACAGTTTAGTTTTGAAAACTATTCATTCTTCCTCTTCTTCCTTTTCTTCTTTTCCAAAATGAAAAGATTTAGAAGTCTTTTGAGATAGTCCAAATTCCCTTGCTGTCTGTCATTTTATTGTCTTCGATTATAAAGAAGCTAAATTTTTGCAAAGAAAGAGTACCTCTGAGCCAATTATTTTGAATGGCTTAGGTAAATAGTTTAGTTTTGAAAACTATTCATTCTTCCTCTTTTTTCCTTTTCTTCTTTTCCAAATTTTAAGCTACCACTTGTATATTATTCTTTTCTCAGAGTTTTGAAATGTCTGCCTCCACAGGGTCTGTAAATACTAATACAGATTTTTAAAGTGATCTCATATAGCTAAACCCCTAGAAGTCATGAAATATGGCAATGTAAACTTGAAAATGCATAAGGAATACCCATGATATGAAATCCTGCATAACACAATTGATCCATGACAACTTTTATGTCCATTTGTAAGCTGGGATGATAGCTTAACAAAATATAAGTACCTTTATGAAGTGATATTATAGGTAATTATTTTGTTGGCCTTGATAATTACAAAGTAGAATACATTTTACGTAGAGAAATGGACTTTTTTTCTGTTTCTATAATTTACTACCAAATATATTATTGGAAGTAAAAGTACCTGAGATTTTTATTTCCCTGGACTAAATTAACTGAAACATCAGAAACTGTATATATTAAAAGCACTAATTTTTATTTTGTTTAATGTTTTTGTTTGTTTTTCATTGTACATACCAAAATGAAGTTGGGTGCTGCCTTTAATATATAACCAGTAAGAGGTATTATTATGAGATAAATTTTTCAACTTAAAAAGAAATTGTTTTCTAATATAAGAGTCAACATTAGAAGAGATCAGTAAACAAGGAAATGCCTTTATGGGTCCTTATCTTACCCTTCGAAAACCACTTATCTAAAATAAAAACACTTATCTAATATAAAAACTTTATATAAGAAGTCATTTTTGGTTTTTTTGAGCCAGACTTCACTATTTCTTCTCCTGGGTTGGGTTTACTATATTGGAAGAATGTATCAGACTTGCTTGTTTGACCTTGGCCAAATGTGGCACTTTCTTCACAATCATGAAAACCGCTGTGCATGGTGGTATATGTGAAAATGTGAGAATGTATTTATATACCACGATTTCAAGCCTTATTATAATGTCTCTAGTTCATCTGCAATGGAGTGTTACATATAAAAAAATAACATCCATTAAATTTATAGATAAGCAGCTAAAACATTGTATTTTGTAATATTTGTGTATTCCTGATGCTTGCAATACTGATATTACATCCTTTTCATGTCTTCACTTACTATGAATACATAGCCCAAGAACTTCTCTGTCTTAATCTACTGTTTTATCTTTTATGTGATGCCTGTTGGATCAAACACTTTTTTCATCAGTAAGATGAAAAGATTTTCCATGTATTATTCTCAATTTAAAAAATAAACCAGTGTATTCTGAAGATTAGAGACAAAAAGACAGAGATTTTGGAATATTTAATGAGTTCTGCATATTTATCAGAGTGCATATTGCACAGGAGCTTGAATCACATTACACTAAAATTGAACTTTTTTTCTTGAGAAAGGTAGTGTGTGTGTGTGTGTGTGTGTGTGTGTGTGTGTGTGTGTGTGTGTATATAAACTTATCTCCAAAGTAGCATTAATTGATTTAGTTGTCTAAAATTTTGTTACCGTATAAGAATAAAAGAAATTCAAAAAGACCTTTAGAAGTTATTGTTGCTCTTTTAAGAGCATTTCATTTTTGATAATTACATGATAGCTAATTTCATGTGTGACATTAATGTAAACATTAGTGACTAATGTTTTCCTTTAAAATATTAATACAATCTCTAAAACAGACTCTAACATTCATATAGATAGAATATCTTCTGAAAAAGAATTCTGTTTATTTAAGGAAAAAATATACATGGTTTCTATACATTACACCGGAAAAAAAAAAAAAAAGTTTCCGGATGTGTCAAAGTGGTGAGTTTTTGTTTTGTTTTTGTTTGTCTGTTGAGGATGAAGGGCCAGGAAGAGTGGTTTCTTTCTCTGCTTCTGGAAAAAACATATCTGCAAAAATATGTCACATTTACTGTTCCCTAAAGACATACTTATGTCTGGAGGCTCGCAATGTTCCATCCCTTTTGTCTCTTCTTGTAGTGGTTTCACCCACTTTGTGCTGTCTTGTATTCCACTGTAAATTCTTACTTTCTTAAAGCTTTTTTCTCAGTATGGACAGATTCCTTCATTTCTTTCACTACACTCTGATCACCTGATCGAAGTTTCTTCCTGGGGCACATTTCACGTCAGAGATTTTCCTATATTTATCACAGCAAAAAATGGTCCCTCACCATATTTGCCTTGTCAAGCAATCTCACCCCCAACAACCAACAGAAACTGACAAGGAAAAGAAAAATGTTTTGGCTTGCTTCTCTCAGGCACTCAGACTTCAATGATCTTATATTAATTGGTTTGATGTTTTTATTCTGATGCCTTCCTGCACTTTGTATCAGTATTTGCTCTTACGTTGTAATTGTATACAAGGCAAAGATTTGCCTATACGTTTGCCTTTGGATATTGAAATTAAGCAATTAATAGATGTCATTTGTTGCTAATGAGTTTTTTGCTCCATGTTATGTGATCTCATTTCATAGCCAAACATACTTGAGAGGGAGGTTAGATGTCAGAAAAAGATTGTGTAATTGGCTCATAATCACACATTTATTAGATCTAGACTAGATGGGGAGGGGGTCCTTTTTTTGTCATATAGCAACAACACATATTTGTTCAAAGAAACAGTTGGTAATTAGCTTATTCATTATGCTAACCATTATGTTAATATTACACCTAATTTTTTTTCTCTCTAAAAGGCTCCTCTGCCTCATACAGATTGTGTAAGGGCTGTGACTCAGCTTTATCATTTCTAAGATCAGGATTTGTTAAAAATAAGTGTAACCTCTGTATAAAATATTATTTCAAAATGCAAAGTAATAGATGAATGAAAACTTCTGTTAATATCTTTTTTGTGTGTTTGTCTTAATGTTTTCTCTACATATATTTTGGTTGCTTGGTTGCACATTTTAATTCTCATTTGTTTGCTGAACAAATATTTACTGATAGTCTTCTATGTTTCAGATTCTCTTCTATGTCCCGGGAATACAACAATGAAAAACACAGATAAAAATTCCTCTCTATTCTAGTGGAAAGACTCAGAAAAAAATAATTAAAAAAGAATAGCTGAAGCATGTCTACATCAGGAGATAAGAGAAAGAAAGTAAAATAAAGTGGCTGTGAGGCTCAGGGAGTAATAGGGCAGCGAGATTTTCCAATTTTTAATAAAAAGAAATCAAAGAGGAATAGGAAGGAATCAAGGACAGTTTGGAAACTATCACCCAGTGGCCAAGTGAGAATAAATGATGGAATTGATCAAAATGGCAGCTATGTCATTGAGAAAGGAAAATTTTCAGTGTGGTTTGAAGATAGAGATGACAGTATGTGCTGCTGGATTTAATGTCGTTGAAAGAAAGAGAGAAGCCTAGACTATCTTACAAGGCATTAGATCTGAAAAGATGGAAGAATCGAGGTGCTCTTTATTGTGATGTAGAAGGAGCCATTTTTGCATGTATCATGATGGTGGTGGTGGTGGTGGTCATAGTGTGTGTGTGTGTGTGTGTGTGTGTGTGTTGAGAGTGACAGAAATTGATAGTTTTTTTAAATGATAAATTTAAACTTTTTATTAGCTATCAAAATCTAAAATATTCCTACTACCTTCCTTCACCTCATAAAAACTTAGTTGACAGGTTCTTTTAATTCTACATTTGCCATCTCTTGGAACCCACACCCGCTTCCTATTCTCACTGACCACCGTTACTCTTGTCTTTTTTCCTTGAGTTGTTGGAACAACCTCTGAGTTATCTCTGTGCTATTGATAATAACTTTATCAGTGCCTCTTAAGCACTAAAATCAGATTAATACTTTTGACATGTGGTAGTAATTGTTTCACTGTTCTTCCCAAAGATGTTCAAACATTTTCCTTCCCTCTCCCCACCCATTTCCTGTCCTGGAACTCAGTATATTCCGAAATATGACCCCAAACATTTATCTTTTAAATTTATTTGATATCCGCGCTCATCACAAATTACAATTCCATAAATTGAATTGTTCCTTATCACAGGAATGACCAATTTTCTATTTACCCTTCAGTCCATATTTATTTGACCAAATCTCTTTTAATTTAAGTTATAATTCCATTTTTCTCTCCTTAAACACATTTTCAACTTACTCTCACAATGTGAAGTCATTGATCTTTACTCAAATCTTCATTTTTAATATTTTTATACTAACTATATATATGTCTATGAATTTTAAATTGTATCCTTCCTACAAAGTGATTGTTCCAGAGAAGTTCCTGCTTGGTTAGAAAAGATAATTATTCCAGATGTAGATGATTCCTCTAGGGTCAAGGTGTACACATTGATGCATGACACTGTAGCAGTTACTGGCCTTTAAAAACAATGCAATCATGCCTGTTCAATCGATACCAATTAAAACCTAAAACAAAAAATTGAATTTATTTGTCTTAATCTCACTTGCCTCATTTGAATTGAAGAAATGAAATTGTTCGTATTATCAATAAGACAATTAAAAATTTCCCATATAAAAAATAGGGAAGATATTTTGATCCCATATACTTGTATGTGTACGCATATGGCGATGAACTAACTTCTTATTAGTGTTGTTATGGTTGTATGCCTTGAGACAGATTCTCATACCTATTATATAAAGGTGCAGCCAATTTTGCTGGTAGCTTATTTTTTCTTAGATCTCATGGCCAAAGGAAAGCAAGACTTAAGTGTTTGCCAGGTATGACCTTTTATTACAAGAATTATTTTAAATGTCTATTCTTATCACCAAAGACCTAGTCCAAAAGGAGTGAAAATCAATAAACCCACTTAAGGATGGTGAAAATTCAAAGTGTATTATATAGTTGGAGTAGTTGGGTAAAAAGGAAAGAGATTGTGTTAATTCTGAGAGGAAAAAATGTCAAATGTCCGGCAATTTTAAATGTTACTAGGACCCAATCTGAAGTACACAACCGTCGAACAGATCCAAGTTACATATTCTAACTTAAAAATAATATAGTTTTAGGAAGAACTGAGTTCAAATTTATTGGCTAGAAATCAAATATTCATTTTTTAGAAATAAACTCAGATAATAAGAATGCCCTCTAAAGGGTTAGGCTAAATAAAAGCAGACTTCAACCACTGCAGACTAGAACTTATGGGTGGAAGAGCCTGCAGAGGCCTGCAGTCCTCATCCTCTGGACCACTGTGGAGGTGCGTGTTTGCTCTTCAACGTGACTGTGGAAACCCCACAGGGCTGGATGCTCTTCAGGCTTCTCCTCCAGCAGAGAGACCTTTCCTATTTTTATGTCTGTGCATAGACCAAGTTTTCTGTGCATAGACCAAGTTTGAGAGAGTTTTTAGAAGCTAAGCAAAAATATTATGCACTTAGGCATATCAAATCTTTATGTATGTTAGAAGAAGATCTGATACATAGGACTTGAAGACTGGGGCAAGTTGAGTGCAGCTCCTCCAGTAGGAGGGAGGGAGGGTCCCCAGTCTCAACTGTCACATTGGCAGGAAAGTTCCCCTGGAGTCATTCTGGACAGTCCTGCTTGTCTATCTGCTAAGTGCTCTGATGACCTGTCAGAGTCAAAGCTAGTGACTTGTAATAATAACCAGCTGCAAGATGAAGGAGAAACACCTCAGTGTTATGGAATGTTGAATCATTATTAGGCCTTTCAAAAAAAAAAAATGAATTTCACATCTTTATAGACCTAAATAGGTGAAAAAGCTTGCAAATGGTTACTCAGTGATTACATCGCTGTCAGAACTTTGACAAGAAGTGAAATGTCATATTGTTTTTTTGCATACAAGGAAATTTTGGGGTGGAGAGGAGAGGTGGGGGGAAGAAAATGATAAAATTAACTCATCATATAGGTACTGTGGGAGCTAAAAAAATAATTTATTTTTTTCCCACCTTCTAAAGTCTTCTAGTGGGGCTTATAATCAAATTAACAGAGACAGATTAACAGGAGAAAATGTGCATAGTTTATTACAAATGTACATACCAGGGGTACCTAATATATGAGACCCGAAACCTAATAGGCAATCAAGGTTTACATGCCATTATAGACAAAGGAGAAAGTGGGCAGGGGTCTGAGATTAGGAAGGAAATGGCGGCTTACAGGTAGCTGAGAAAGAGCAGAACATATGTGGCAGGCAAATTCCTGCTAGACAATCTAGAAAATATGAGACAGGGAGGATCCAGCTAACAGGCTCCTGCTTGGAGGCTTCCTGTCTACATACGAAGGTGAATATGCTAAGATTCCCTTCCAGGAGCAGGACCTTCCATCTGAATTTCTTAGGCAGGAAAGGGGAAGGGTCAAAGTTCTTTCTGAGTCTTTTGTTTCTTAATAACCAGCTTAAAACCATGATCACCAAATGCACAGTTTTGGGGATGGCAAACTTTGGTCCCCTTCAATACTCTATTTTGTTATACATAAAAAAAGACAAATAAGAGGATTATTTAAATTCTAGAAATCTAGATCTTTATTCTGCAGTGCCTAAATTTTCCAAAGAGTAGATAAATGTTAGAGAAAAACACTGTCTATCCTTAATCTTTTTCTTATCTTCAGTCTTAGCTTTAGCCTCACTCAGAATTTCCCAAAGTGTACTTTGTAGAATATGCGCTTTATGATACGCCAATATTAAGAACAACTCCTCACAAAAAACTTTTTTGGAGAACTCTTAGGAAATTAATAGTTTACTTATGATTTGATTGCCCAGTTCTACTTCTGTAATATATCAGCAGTCCTCAAAAGATTTACATTTGATTATTTAACTGAATATTAGTTGCAAGTTATCTATTTATAAGAAATGATATTGATCTTAGCAGATATTACTACATTAAAATATCCAGAATCTACTGTAGTGCCAATGCCATGTGCTGTCTGAAACATGTTCATATTAGCTTTAGAAAGTGCCATTAACTACTTCTCTGAAGATATTATTGTATATAAGTAGACTAAAATTCAAGCCTAATTCAGAGTGAACATTTTTTTCCTAAAGATAATTTAGCAGAATGTTTAAGACAATCTTTATTTAATTCAGTATCACTTGTTTCTTTTAATGGTCTCTGTATATTTTGGCCACATATGTAGTTTGATCAAACAGAAACTTTCATAAGTTAAAAGTTTTAAAATGCAGATATTGGAACTACCTAAAATTCAATATGACTTCAAAAAGAATAGATCAATAATGATGTTATTTGTGTGCCTTTGTTCATCCACTTATTTCTGACATAAAACTCTCTGTATTCACTGTCTCCGATATGCATTATTTAAAGCCCACTGTATTATTTGCAAGTATTCACTGAAGACTTCAGGAAGGTTTTCTGGATATTAGGTCTTATTTTAGAGGGTAGAAAAGATTATTATTAAAGGAGTTTATATTCGTAGGGATAAACATGATTTAGAAGTTAGGAGAAATAGCAGATATTGGTAATTTTTGATAGCTATAAAATTTGTGTAATATGACTTAATTTTTACCAAAAATAAAGCATATAATGCATATTAATAGCTCTCTGAATTTTAATTTAAAAGGTAACTATAGCAATGCATCTGCAAATATAACGTAGTATCATTCATACATATAAGTGAGTTTCTAATCTACCTGACATTGTGTTGTCAATATGCGTTAGAATATATTAACTCATTCATTTTTCTAATACTTATATACGGAGAGTAATATACGCAGAGTTAACTTGGCCATACATTTTTTAACATATGTTTATGTTCAGTTTCAAACCCCAAATAATAAAAAAGATTGCTTACATCAGGAGATGATTTGAGTCATTCAATTCTCCCCACATCTCAATCATATATCCCTTGTTGCTACCAAATTTGTTTGTAGCTGAAGTTAAATTAATGTACAAATGGTAATTCAAGTCTTCAGAGAGATGACCACCTAGCCTGGGGATTCTCAAATGTGTCTGCATATAAGAATCACCTGGGTACTTTATACAAATATAGATGTCTTCTGCAATATATACACGATGTACTTAAACTTTAAGGGGCCATGGACAACTATGACATGAAAACACCTCAAGTGATTCTAATGTGTAGATAAAGTTGAAAATCAGGGACTTGGAGATGAGATTATAAATGGTATTTGGAACTATGACTCAGAGTGAGATCCCTGAAGAAGAATGAAGTAGAAAATGAAAGAATTTTTAAAAGTCCCTGAATATTTAATACCCTAGAGGGTGTTATGCTAAGTGAAAGAAGTCAGTAAAAGATAGATACTATATGGTTTCACTTATATGTGTACTCTAAAATAAATAAACAAATAAACAACAACCACAAAAAAATAAAGAGACTCATAGAAACATATCAAGTGGATGATTCCCAGAGGGGTGAGGGTGGGAGATAGGTGAAAATGATAAAGGGGAATATAGTCAATAATGTTGTGATAAGTTTGTACAGTGATGGATAATTACTAAAATTAGTGTGGCGATCACACTGTAGGATATATAATGTTGGATCACTGTATTCTACACTTGAAAGTAATACAGTATTATATACTTACATAAAAATAATAAAATTAATATAAAATAAAATAAAGGTCAATGTAGAAGTTATAGACAGCTTTGGTATAACGGTATTATTGGGAGCAGACACCGTATTGCAAAGGCTGTAAAAGGCGATTAAATAGCAAATGCAGGCAACACTGGAGAAGGCTGGTTATAAAGAGGAGGAAGGAAATACGTGGTCTTCAGCTGGAAAAGTGGAGTCAAATCTTAAGAAAGGTGATTTTTGTTTTTAAGATGAAAAAGACAACAGTATTTAATTGTTGAAGTAGGTGATCTACTGGATTGAAGATAAAAGAGAGGGAAGGTGAACGAGATCTTGTGTGCAGGTTCCTTAGAAAGCAGAGGGCCACGTGGTCACAGTGGATAAAGGTGGAGGTGGATAAGTATTCATTTTGCTCCGATTATGATTTGTTACCATTTTAGTGTTCTATTTATTGAATAAGATTTGTTAGATTGTGTGTAGACTGTGGGACGATTTTTTTTTTTAAATGAGACATTGCTGTATGCCTGTTCTCAAGTAGGATATAATACACTGGAAAACACAGATACCTGAATAAGTTATTGTGATGCAATAGGGGTCATAACAGATACCTAGGGGACAAAAGGATTCAATTCTAGGAGGAACCCAAGATGGTCACACAGAGGAAGCATCTTAAAGGTTGGATTAAAGAAGAAAGAAATAGAATAAGAGCATTCATCAGAATGAACAAACCTATTAATAACTACTTTTGAATATCTGGTCACTGCCAACAGAAATTAGGAACTTTATATACCTTTAAAAGCATTCAGTTCTTTGAACACCAATGAGGTAGCTATCATTATCCCTGAATTATGGCTCAGAGAAAGGAATTGTCAACAAATATGGTTTTTAAAGGCAAAATGCTAATTCTCATACAAATAAAAATAATTGCAAGCTAAAGATTTACTTCACTCGTTAATGAGGGAACCAATAAGATGTTACAACTAGTACAAAGAGAATCCATACTTTTACAGACACACATAAAAAGAAAGCTGAAATAATTGTATTCATAGATGCTAAGTTGCCTTTATTCAAATATTTGATTTTTTGTTTTCTTTTAGCTAAGTTGCCATTTTGGTGGCAGAATGATTCTCTCTCCTCCAGATAGAACTGTGTATCTTTGGGCTACAAGCAGCATCGAGCCTTCCTTTGTGATCCCCCCAATAGATTCAGATCATTGGAAGACTGTGCTATACAATGATTAGTTTCCTTTGGAGACCCTCAGTAATATTTTGGTTCATTTAGAAATCTGTCACTTTTTCCCTTATAAATAAATTACTCAGGCTTCAGTGAGGATTTGAACGTTTCTCCTGAAAATTTAAAACACACAAATTCACACTGGAATTTGAACCGATCCCACTCTCTGATGCATTGAGGGGAAATAAGTTCGGTTTCTCCTTTTAAATCAATATAATACATTTGGAATAGTTAGTTTTAAGCATACAAACTTCTAACCATAGAACTTTTGGCTCTGGCAAAACAAAGAGAGACAGAGGCAGCTCAGTGCCCCTACCTTATTTCATCAGCATTTGCTCTGAGGGGCACTATCTGGCCTAATTTCCATAAGCTTAGCTATATAAGTATTTCTATAGAAATTTCTGTTCTAAATGTTTAAGTGAATTAAGATATTGAGCACCAGGATTATAAATATTGTAAAAGAAAAATGAATTCTTAAATCTGTATTATGCATTTTCTGTATAGTCCCCAGTGCTTGCAAATAATTACAACAAAAAGTATTTAGAACAGCAGTAGGTTGCTATAGTGCTTAGAGAAAAAAGTAGAAAACATCTCAAATGAAAAAATGCTAAAGAATTAAGTCTATTGCCGTAATATCTACTGGATTTTAGAAGAAGGGTTTCTTTCTGGGTATGATGTATACCAAAAAGCCAAGGGATAAGAATGTGGTCAGTTAGATATGATTTTTTTTATTTAAACTAAGTTGGAAGACATATCTTATTATCTGTGTACTCTACTGAATTTCAAGCACATAAAATAAACACAACACTACTCTTGATAAGAGCAGTCCATGCACTGTTTAATGCCAAATGCATTCTCATGAAATCACAGAATGTAATCACTTGCTTTTAAAGAAGTATAATAGAGACTCATGGACATGGACTATAGGCTAGTGGTTACCAGAGGACTATAGACTAGCGGTTACTAGTGGAGTTGGGGAGGAGAGGGGAGATAGACAGGGTAAAGTGAGTCAAATATAAGGTTTAGGGGAGGGTGAAGTAGGTAAAGGAGATCAAATATGTGGTAGCTGAAGGAAACGACTTTGAGAGGTAAACACAACAGAATATACAGATGTCAAATGATAATTACACCTGAAAATTATATAATTATATTAACCAATGTTACCCCAATAAACTTAATTAAACATTTAAAAATATATATATTGTTTCTTAAAGGCAAATGCTCTGTCATTTATATGAATTATAAATGAAGGACCCAGCTTAAGGACTAAAGAAAAAATTCTTGAAATTGTAATCACAAATAGCACACTTTCATATAATTCTTAGGTCTACAGATTGGGGCCCACCAAATATTAGCATGATTCACTACTGGCTGGCTCTACAGCTAAGTTTCATTCCAATGAACAATACAGGATTTAAGATATGCCATTTTAATGATTATAGCTAGTCTTAAAATATGTTAATTTTTTCCATGCCGAGCTGGTTTTCAAGTGCCTAATCCTTTTCATTCACTACATCAATTACCTCTAAGTACTTATTCACATCTGAGATTCAATACAGACTGTGTGACAAAGATCATCTGTGTCATATCATTTCTGTCTGCTTTGCTTTTGACCTATTCCATTAATAACATACTTCTTATTTCACCGAGATATTCTATCTAGATTTCTACAGTAATTAAAATAAAAGTTTACTTTTAATATTTTGACATGCAGTGTTACAAAAGGAATCAAAGTCACGGGCAAATGTCTCGCACATTGTCTCAATTATTCTATTTATTTTAGATGGTTAGTATAATGCATTTTTTATGAAGACCATAATTTCAAAGTGTCACCATGAAAACCAAAACAGAGCAGTTGGAATTGCTCTGTCAAGCCACTTTTTATCAATTCATTTTGTTCTTTGGAAAATCATTTTTGCCTCTGTCTCAGTTTGGAATCTCTAATTAATAACTTAGCTTTAATATTACAGAGGAGTCTTGTAAGAAATGGTTGAGATTTGCTGAGCGTATTCACATGGGATATGGCTTCACATGTGAAATGTGCAATTTCATTTAATTCTGACCGTGACGGTATGGCATAGTGTTAACTCGGACACTTAGGAGGAAGAACCTGAAGCTTCAAGACTTAAGGATGTTTCCCAACGTCGTTAATTATGAAGTTGCACAGCTGAGGCTCCCCTTATGTCTGCTTGACAACAGAGCATGGGTTTTTAGCTATTACATGACATACAACAGTAATTGAGCAATTTACATCTATTTTTCGAGAAACTGATTTTAGTTACTTTCTCTTCTATTGTGGGCAGCAATAATTATAATAGTAATTAATGCTATTATGAATAATCAGTGTTTTTAATGTATTCAGACTTCACGTGGACTCAGTTGAATTCAGTGGTTTCTGTTCAGTGGTACAAGGTACAACATGATATCCTCAGATTCTTCTAGGTTTGTATTAGGAAGATGGGATCCACCTCTCAGCCATGCCTCTTTCTCCTGCATAACATGCTGTTCACCATGTGAACTTTTGTTCATGATTATTCAGTTAAATCCTATAACCATGGAGACTTCCTCATAAGTCACAGCATCTCTATGCTGGAGTAAAATAAATTTGGAATATATATCAGATTAGTGTTGAAAGATAAATGTATGGAATGATAGGCTTAGGATAAAAATGGGAATTTATTTGAGCCACGTTGGAGTGATGGGAAGTGTGTTGAGAATTGGTGTTGCTTGATGTAAGTAAATAATCTTTGGGCCTTATTAAGTCTTTATTAATGGTTTTGAGTGCAATCATCTTATTTCTTTGCTTTGCTTTCTCTAGATGTTAAGAGATCATAATTATGATTCTTTCAATAACATATCTAAAGGAAAAGAAAGGGAAAAAAAGAAAGGAAAAGAAAGTGAGGAAAAAAAGGAGGAGATGAAGGGAAGAAAGGAACAACATAGTATTATAAGAGGAAGGAACTTGAAAAGTAAAGTTTAATAATCGCAGAAACACAAGAGTAGAGAAAATTGTACTTTTATATATAAAAATAAAGACCTTTTTAATGTAAGATATTTCCATCTGAGGAGATGCTTTTCTTCTCCCAGAGTTTCTGTTTGGCTTTTCTTTCCATCTGTCCCAAGTTATAAGGGGCAGGAGGCAGTTAACTGCTGAGAACAAAGACACCAAATCTGAGGTGACATCTTGTCCCTGGTGTCGACAAGCTCACTCCATGTAGAGTTAGCTGCAGAGAAAGCAGACAATGGCAAGGGATCAAGGAGATTTTGATTCTGGGGAAGAACTGGAATTTTAGGGAACAGTGTTTCAGAAGGCGGCTCATCGCTGGCACAGTTCCCTGGACCTCTCGCTCTCGCTCTCCAGCTGGAGAAATCTCCAGGAAAAACTTTGCTTTACTATTAGAATGTGATTCCATGCATGAGAAATAAACAACAACTTGTTGACTGTGCTGAGCTCTAGAACCTGCAGATCTTGCTGACGTTTTCAGGACAAGAGAAAGTCAAGTAGAGAGAGAGGATTTGGACAACAGTGCCTTATATTAAAGTTCTTTTTGACAAACTCAAAAATGAATGAATGAATGAATGAATGAATGAATAGATAGATAAATAAATAAATAATAGATAGATAGATAAGATAGATGATAGATAGATAGATAAATAGATAGATAAGATAGATGATAGATACATAGATAGATAGATAGATAGATAGATAGATAGATAGATAGATAGATAGATAGAAAGACTCTAGAGAGGGGGTAGTAAAAAAAAGAGACAATACCAGCCTGCAGGTCTATGAAATATATACGAAAAATCAGTGAGTTTTTATGGGTTGTGAGTAAGCCAGAGCAGGCTTCTCATGCGTCACCCCAAGCAGCTTCAAGAGGCTTCTCAGGGGTCAGAGAGACTCCTTTCCTTTGCCTTGTGGGGCACAGGCCACTAGTGCTGCCACCTGCAGACTGCTTAACGAGGAGACGTTGTTCCCCACAGAATCATTGGGATGTGGGCCAAATGTACAACGAAAATATTTTTCTTGCCATCTGATTTCTTCTGCTGAGCTAACAAACAAATTAACAGACAGATTAAGAGGGAGACAATGTACAAAGTTTTTATACAAATAAACATTCGTGGGTGCCATTTAAAAATGAAACCCAGAATACATCGGGCAGTTGAGTTTATATGCCATTATGGACAAAGGAGAAAGGGCGTTTATGGATGTGAGAGTCCAAAGGATGTAGGCAATTCGAGGGTAGTTGAGGAAGAACAGAACACACAGAATAAATAATAGATAGATAGATAAGATAGATGATAGATAGATAGATAGATAGATAGATAGATCGATAGATAGATAGAAAGAAAGACTCTAGAGAAGGGGTAGTAGAAAAAAAGAGAAAATACCAGCCTGCACGTCTATGAAATATATACCAAAAATCAGTGAGTTTTTATGGGCTGTGAGTCAGCCAGAGCAGGCTTCTCATGCGTCACCCCAAGCAACTTCAAGAGGCTTCTCAGGGGTCAGAGAGACTCCTCTCCTTTGCCTTGTGGGGCACAGGCCACTAGTGCAGCCACCTGCAGACTGCTTAACGAGGAGACGTTGTTCCCCACAGAATCACTGGGATGTGGGCCAAATGTACAACGAAAATATTTTTCTTGCCATCTGATTTCTTCTGCTGAGCTAACAAACAAATTAACAGACAGATTAAGAGTGAGACAATGCACAAAGTTTTTATACAAATAAACATTCGTGGGTGCCATTTAAAAATGAAACCCAGAATACATCGGGCAGTTGAGTTTATATGCCATTATGGACAAAGGAGAAAGGGGGTTTATGGATGTGAGAGTCCAAAGGATGTAGGCAATTCGAGGGTAGTTGAGAAAGAACAGAACACACAGGACGGGCGAATTCTTAGCAGGCAGTCCAGAATGAGTGGGATACAGAGGGGAAATAGCTAGCAGGCCCCTGCTTGGCCTCCTAACTACCTACTAAGGTGAATATGCTAAGGTTTGCTTCCTAGAGCAGGTCTTCCCATCCAAATATGTTAGACAGGAATGGGGAAGCGTCAAAAGTTTGTTTCTGAGTCTTTTGTTAGGGTGGCAAAAGTTTGGTCTCTTTCAGGATTATAGGATTACAGTGCCAAGTGTCTGCAGCAGAGACACAAAGGTCACAACCTGAGAGACAGGACAGGCCATGGCTGCCCCTCTGCTGACTAGCAACCAACTTAGAGAAGGAAGGACCTGGAGGAACAGAGAAATCTCAGGGAGAAATCTGTAGGTAGTAAGTGAGATAAAGATACTTGAAGTTGATTGAATTTTTATAGAATTGAAACTGTTTAAAAGTGACCAACTAGAATATTTTATAATGACAACATTAAGTTTTTCTCTACTAAATGAAAACGGGCTCCAAAAAGAAAATTGGCTTCCGTTAGGGAAACAGAATTTTAGGTTTTGCACCTCAGGTTTCTGACTGTGTAACTCTTTTCTGTTACATTGATACATAGCCATTTCCTTTTAGCTCACCTCAGCACACGCCATATAGTACTTTCCATATGAAAATACAGAAATTATCTTATTCTTTGGTTTATTTTTAGAGAAGAGTTGTAATTTGGTTTTAACTTGATCATAAAATCACCAAAAAATCAATAGAATATTGGTAGAACATGAAGGGCTTTATATGCCAGGTTGATATATATATACATTATATGATAAAATAGGAATAATTGAAGCATCTTTAGCAGAGAAATGACATAATAAAGAATGAAGTAAATAAGAGAGCTAGCAATTAAAAAAAAATCAGAAAGAAGTGGTAAAACATCAGGCGAGTTTTCATGAGATGAATAGGTGGAGAGGGGTCTCGAGTATCCTGTGCTATTCCAAGTGGAGCAGCTTCAACAACCATAGAGAATTTCCCAAGGACCCTTAGACTGCGTGTGGAGAGAGAACCTTGGAAGAAATAGGCAGGAAACCTGATGGTGGAAAGACACTTAAGATACATTTTACTGCTGTCTGGAACCTTCAGATGATGGTCCTTTTCCTACAGACTGGTATGAGTAAGTACCGATGATTGTGTTGGGAGTTTGCAAATAAACTCCCATTTGGGGAGAGTGAAGAAGAAAGGACAAAAAATTAAATAAAAAATAATAAAGACTTTGCAACTTTTCTTTGTAACATTGCCCTCTTTTGTGCTTGGTAAGCTTAAATTTTTCATTTTCTAATTTAAAGTTAAATCAGTATTTCCCAGAAGTCCACTACCATGCCACCAGGAACTAATATAGGTGTTACAAAATAAAACAAATTACACAAAACAATAGCTGCAATAATGATAACACCTCCCTGGTCAATAAAGTTATAAAAAATGTGGGTTCAAAACTAAATAGTTTCCATTATTGAAGTACTTTCAATGCCTTTAATGAACTACTTTGCATTTTAAGGTCCAATCAAAATATATCATGCAGCCTTTTCCAAAATTATGAACATAACATAATTTTGTTTTATTTTAAAATAGAACCATGGATGGGGCTAAACATTTTCAGAACACTTTTTGAAATACTGTATCGGAGATTTGCTGCTATTCTGATGGGAATGCATCATTCTTATAGGAAGGTGTTTACATTTGTAAACGGCAATATGCTTATTAACTACAAAAATTAAAATATGCTGCCTGATCCACCCAACATATAATATTATTGTAAGTAAAATACATTGTTGTCATTTAAGATTATTATTTTGACATGATAAAAGCATGTATTGAACTTAATTTGTTAAGTTCAATCAGGCTTCTTACTCAAAGCATATGCCTATTTCAATTAGGAAATTGTTTACTTAAAACACGAAGATCATTTTGCCCCATAGATATTTGTAATAAAAAAGAATTTTTAGCATTTAATTACTGAATGTATAATCTTGAAATTTTCTTTTTCTAAAAGCTAAAACATAGAAAGAATAATATGTCTTTTTAAGATAAGAAGAAAAGACATTTATCCTCTAATATAAAATTTTAATTAGAGGTATCTTCATTTTAGAATAATCTCAATTGTAATTCCTAGTAATGGGATATGCAATTGCATTTAAATAAATGCTTCTTTACACAACCATCAGCAAGGACTTATCCTTCATTTATATTTATCCTGCTCTGACATTTGCTGAAATTTAAAGATGTGCCTGGACATTTATTGTATGATTACATACTTCTCTGAAAAAGATGTCATAATTCTAAAAGCAAAAACTTAACAGTTTGATTTCTGATAGTACTTTAAAAACAAAAATTATAAGTTAATAATTTATTATTTTATACTGATAATAAATAGTTATATTTCCATATAAACATTGGTTTAATTCCCTTTTTATTAAATATGTGACTGTATTCACATGTCTCCTATAAGATATTTTTGTTTTTGTAAAAACTCTACCATTCAGAACAAAAGTATTTCTCAAAATCTTAAATAGAAAAAAAAAGTAACTCAGTACACAAATATCCCATAATGAACATATACAATATCATAAAACTTATTTAAATGTTCTCTTTGTGGCAAAGCACAGATTCGTTATCAAACTGAAATGCTAAAATATTAAAATTAAAAAAAATACTATCCATATTTTTCTTTCTTTTTTTCTCTCTCTCTCTTTATCTCTATTCACTATCATTTTTCTCTCCTATCTCTCCTTTCTCTTCTCTCTTCCTCAAGGTCAAATACACATACAATTCCAAGTCAAATGTAGGGTTCAATTAGTGCCTTTTCTCATTACAAGGCCAAAGAATTCCAAATTAATTCAAATTTAATAAACTTGACAGATTCTAGTCAGAGGAAGAACTGCTGAAGTTACCACCAAGTTATTTCATTAAATTTAAGTAATTATGTATATTCTACAAAGTAAAATTGTTTTTCTTCTTAAGAAAGACCAGCCAGCATTGAAAAACCTTCATACAATGTTATTACAGTATTTATTTATAACCACAATGTCATAATCACTTAGCTATAATGTGATAAGAGAACTAAAATTACTATTTTCAGTTATTAACATAACCATTTTCCAGCTTTTTTAGTTACTGTGTACATAGCAGTGTGTTTAATAGAGTTAGGAGGTATGTAAGTAAATAAGGTTAAAACAGAAACTGAAACTAATTTTATTTGTTATTTTTTTCTGATTATATTAAAATAATTGCACAGTGATATGATGTCCGTCAAATTTTAAAAGAACCACTGCTTTCATTAACTGATTAATTTTGTAGGTAAATATTATTCTATGATTCATGTTAGTTTGTGAGGAGAATAGATATTATTCATAAAGAATACCATTGTGAGATACTGTTATTTTTTTCAATAAATTTCTCAGTGTTTTCTTGTAACTTTATTTAGGAATTATTAGTTACTGACTGCTGTGTGCATATGAGTACTTTATAGATTTCAACTTAATATATTCAGAATTAATCTTAAAGAGGATTAGCATATATTTCTTTTTTCTATCTATTCTAGAAGCTTAATAATTGAGGAAATGAGTGCTGTATTAAAAAAAATAGAATCAATGTTGATAGTTCTTATAAAGCATAATATCACAGACCACTTATCAATAAGATAGGTAGACACACACACACATTGATATCCCAAAGTAAGCCGTCCTTTAATTTATTTTTATTAAAGATAATAGAGAATTCATAGTTATTATAGAAATTTTGTTCTAAAGTCTATTAGTATATTCTGATCAGTATTTTTTTTTTTTAGATAAAGAAACTGAGACATAGGAAACCCAAGAGTATATACATTCTTAGTAGCCAACCTAACTCAGGTTTTTGAATTTTAAGTCATTGAAGTCTCACTACTTAAAAACGAAATTTATGACTACTAAATATATTCTTAGAACAATAACTAATAGAGAATCTATATGTAACACTGATGGCTGAGTTATGAGACATGTAAAAAAGTCATGAGTTTTATGTGAAAGTTTACAGACATGTTCTAAAGGGATTTAACAAATTTAATTATATTGTCAGATGTATCCATTACTCCAAGTAAGTCAAGAATCATTATCTTAAAGAAAAAAAAGATGCTAGATACATAACTCATATTTTGGCAGTATACAGGTGTAGCCTTTTTCGAATACTTACTGTAATCTAAGAAAATTTAAAAGGTAATTGTATATATGTATACATATACGTGTGTTTATGTATGTATATATATATTTATATATGCGTATATACATGCCCACACATATCACACACACATACACACACACACACACACACACATATACATGTGTATATGTATGTATATATATATTTATATATGTGTATATACATGCACACACATATCACACACACGAATAGACATAATAAGTCACAGTCTAACCCTGTACTCTGTCCCTCAGTCCATCACTTAAAAAGGCACTCAAAGAGTCATACTGCTAAAAACTTTTCTCAGAATCTTCTTTTGGGACTTTTCACATTTTCCTGAAAACATTTTTAAACCAGATCTATTTTATGTAACAAACAATTTCAGCACAAATCTAATCTTCAATAATTGTATGTGCAAGATCTGTGGATGCATTGTATTGGTTCTCTTTTTTGATACAATTTAGGAACCATTGAAGAAAAAACATGAACAAACTAAGATTTATTAATTTCAGAAAAGAAATGAATATAAAATGTACTTGACAGTAATCTAAGTCAAATGATAGGAAAATAGGTTCCTATAATAGTTCTGACATTCATATTAGAGTGAAAGACAGGGCAGTAGTTTAAAGAGAGAAGGCCAGATGAGAACTGTCTCATGTAAGAATGAAGCTCTTTGGTTCACTAAGGCAATATGTCTAAGTTCGATGAGTTAATAAATTTATAGAAAATATCTTTTCTATTAAGTAAAACTCTTACGTATCTGGTGAATGTGTTAATTGCATAACCTATATTCTAAGTATTTACATTGAAAACTTTTATCATTGAAGTTAAGCAGGGCATTATTTTATCAACTCAAAAACATTAGTATTGACCAAGAATGTAAATATAATAATGCATAAAAATAATCTCCTAAACCATGGTATAGATTCATTTCTTTCTTCAATAATGTTTTAAGTATCTGCTGTGTATAAGGCATTGCTCTAGTACTGTAGATTATAAATAATTACTTTGCCTATAATTGGTGAGATCATAGCATTACATTGAAGAAATAAAGTTTGTTTAAAATGGGAGAATTAAAATTTACATAACGGATAGCTCAAATTTAGAAACATAAAAAAAGATGGTGAATTATCCTCAGATTTGGGGAAGAGCTTGAGAAAATTTGAAAAATGAAACTGTGGTTCCTCAAGGTCATCTAAACCATCTTTTCAACTTAATCGAAATTATGAGTTGGGGAATCAAATGATATGAATTTCTATTGGATCATTAAAATATTCACAGCCACACAGAGGACTTTGGCCTTGACATGGCAGACTTTAGAGACCTGAAAATTTCTGAGCAAGGGCTACTAAAAAGTATGAAAGTCTGACAGCGTGAGGGAGAGTGAGGTTGGAGCACTAAGTGATTGCTGCACAAATGAACAAGTCATCATCTCTTCATCCAAATGCCAAGAATCTAAGAAGTAGTAAAAGTACAGAGTGAAATGCCAATTCATGTGACTTTTTATCCCTTATTCTCTGTTTTTACTTTTAACCTAAAAAAATACTTTAAAAACAAGAAATAATGTAACCTCTTGCCAACTTAATTATAGACACTAATCATCAGAAGGAAATGAAAGAAAGTCAAGGTAGGATCAGGATAAGGTAGCTGCAGAATCAAACAGTCTCAAAATCTCAATGTTTGTTAAAATAAATACTTATATATTGCTTCTCACACATCCATTGTGTTATCTGATAATTTAATTCCCGTGTTCTACTGTTGCACAAGCTAATGGCACAGCCATCACCTTGTATGTTGACATTTGCTGTAACAGAAGGAAAGAGAATACTGACAATTAAGTGTAACATGTCACATCTACTCAAAACTCAAGGGACATAACTAGCCACATAGCTGCACCCATACACAAGAGAGCAGGTAAACGTATTTTTGTCATGTGTTCAGTAAACAAGGAGCTGGAAATATTTCCTAGGTTTCTACAATGGGAAGGTAAGACTACTTGAAAGAAATGTGACAGGTGAAAGTATTTTCTAATTTCCATTGGGCAGTGATATATAAAATACTGAATTTGATATCTGATGAATTTAGGAAATCTTCTAAAGCAATCAAGGGAGCATGGCTTAGTGTTGTTATTAATATAGAAATTAGAGAGTTATAAAACCCTGGGATGAATATGTGGTTGTCACTGAATATAATTTATTGATGAAGTTAGAGTGGAAATTTACTGAAGTCATGAGAATCCGGAGAAGCCAGCAGAAAGTCAAGGATAGATCGGCAGTTATCAGTGTTGTGGGAATGAGATGGAGGAATGCCAAAAACCAGAAGAAAAGAAAGAATAGACAGAAAAAAATGGGCAACGCATTCAAGTGTATTGTAAATTAAGATAAAGTTGTAAGAAGAAGTAGATGACAGAGTATCAAAAAATAAAGATGAAATTGGCAGAATTATAAGAATAACATGTAATCAACACTATTCCAAACTTTATTTTAAGAGATTTATACGTATTAACTCATTTCATTTTATTAAGCTTTTATGACAGATAAGGTCACATGACCAATAAATTGTACAAACAGGATTCGAACCTGGATTTCTGGCTGCAGAATCTTGTTTTGCTCTTGATCACTGAATTATCTTCCACTGTGGGTGGCTAGACATTTATTTCTCCAAAATAAAATAGAGGACCAAAAGCTGGATTATGAACTAGTAATAATGGTAAATGAGGCATGGAACCAACAAGTACATTCTGTGTGCTCCAGGAGTTTAAGGATGAAAGGGCACAGGGTGGTTTTATGCTATTGAATGGAGGTCATGGTAAGGTAAGGCTGATTTTTACTTTTGTTTTGTTTTTTAACCCAATCTCTTTTTAGAAAAGAAGATACCTAAACACAATTAGCAAAAAAGAAAAGAGGAAATTGAGTTAAACTTTGCAGTATTTATAATGTATTGCATTAAGAATTTACATGCATTTCTTTATTCAGTTCATTAAAAGTTAGACTATCTCAATTTGTAGAGTAGATTCAACATTCACATTCAGATTCCTTTGACTTCTGAGCCTATATATATTATATATATACATACGTATATATTATATACATAATATGTATATTATATATA
>NW_006432227.1:8331916-8342356 GCF_000325575.1 Pteropus alecto
TATATAATATCACATAAAATATGTATTACTTGTCATATTAGAGGACACAGAGAAAAACAACTAGAATGGGCGCAAGGGTATGTGCAATAGAAAAATAAAGAAGTAGATAGAAATATTAGCATTCAAAGTAATGAAATAAATATTTTCAATTTTTTTCTGAAACTGAAAGAAAAGATACCAAGAATATGGATCTAGTAATATGCTGAAATGATAACAGTTATATGAGAATGCAGGCTAAATTAATATCAGTAATAAAATAAACACTGGCTACATATTTCAAAACCATTGCAACCTAGCATTGGTTTCTCAAAGTACATGGGGAAATCTCAATGTGAATTGAGTAAAATTACTATCAAGAAATGGCAGGAGACATTTCTGCTGTGCTTAAATCCATCACATGTCACCTATGTGGTGATAAGTTAATTCGTTTACATGTCTGTTTCTTACAATTTGGGCAGCAATTTTACTATCTTCGGTTGTTGTCCAATAGAAAAACATGTTTACGTATATATTATATATATTTTAGGAATTATCTTCACAATCGTGAGTTTTGATTTTACATATTTTTTCTTAAGGTTTTTAAAATTCATATTCTTTGTTATTAATATGAAGAAAACCAATTTAATTTTTTGATTCTTTGTAAATGTTATTTTAGTTGACAACACACCACAGGAACTAAGACATATATGTTTCTTGCCTATTTATACAAGTCTGACCTAGGCTTGTGTAAGGTGGAGGGACAGAAATGAAAAGAAAGAGGGAGGACATCTATTTGACCAATGCGACATCCCTCATGCCTTTCTCTGTTCCTTCCCCCGTTCAACACTTGAACAACTCAACTCTCTTTGCAGGTTATGAGACAGAAGAACATCATCAAGCAAACCAACCTGTCATTACAGTCTTTACTCTCAGAGGTTTTGCCCTGAGTTGTTACTCTGTGTGTGTGTGTACATAGGCATTTAATTTTCTTATTTATGTCTAGCATTCTGTGTCACTTAACCTTTTCAATTACAACCAATCCTCTATCCAGTTTCAATAAATTTATTACCTCAATTTTATTGTTCCTGTATATGAAATTCACAATAGCTTCATGTGATATAAGTGGTATCTGGGATCATTGTGATCATTGAATTTCAAATACAATAAAATGCCAGATCATAGTGAGAACAGCTTATCTATATCTGAGTACATTTGACCTTAGATTTCTATGGCTGAGGTATAACGGTACTCTCAGTATTCAACGGAAAGTGACTTAGTTCACCAAATTCTTGGGCTTTTATGGTTTTGAAAAAAAGATGAAAAAATAGAACTTTCTAGGCTGCTTCTTTGCTGCTTTTTAATGCTTATTTATTTTCTTTCATCATACTTTAGTTACTCTTGGCATTTTTAAAACTTAAGTCAGTGTAACCACTTTCCCTCCCTGTTTTCATTTCCGCATACAAACATACTTTAGAAATAAAACAGAAATCCTCATTTTGATTTTTCAACCATTCAAATTTAATAGATTTAAAGTTTCTAGATAATTTGCTGTGAAATATAGTTTGAAAGTCAGTCAACAGAAGCAGCAGTCCTCAAAGATCCAAATAAACAACCCTAGACGTCTATACCATATACTGGTTTTACAGAGAAAAAAAAAGTATTTTTTGTCCTAATATACAGCTTTTATCTAAAAGATAAAAACCTCAACTTAATGAAAGGTTATAAAAAGTCTTCTTACTTCCAAATTAAATAAATCTGACTTTTCACTGATGTTTATATATGTAAAAATATGAATAGTTAAGGTTAATGTAAAACTGAAATTGATTATCATGAACAATTAATGATCAGACAATGTCAGAACCTGTTCAGTAGAGACTGACATAGGAGTATTTTGTCAGTATTAGAGAAAGTTTTTGAACAACAATCACACTGTATTCTATCTCTTGGTTATGGCTTTGGTGTGTCTGTTGCTTAATGTGAAAAATAATAAATATCAAGGAAAAGAAAATATTGTTTAGTTCCTTTTTGGCTTCATTTCACAAATAACTTTTACCCTCCAATTGGTAGGCAATGTATGTAAATGAAATACCATGCAGGCAGTTCACTTGAAGGCACTATTGAGTTCTTACCTTCAACATGTGTGAATTAGATAATGTCCTCTCTAGTGCTGTTCTAACTTTAGTTTGTATGACTGTTCAGAGTTTTGTTTTCTTTGATATGAGAGAATATCTGCAAAAATTACTTTGCATGTTGGATGTCTGTCATCGATAAACTACCTGAGGCCAAGGTGTTATCATATCTTCACTGTATTACTCAATAGGCTGCTAATAGATCTGCCCATACCCTCTCTGTTCCGTGAGATCGGTTCTCAATACTAAAGCCCAAAAAGTCATTTTAAAATATAAATTTGTCGATGTCACTCCTCTGCCTAAATCTCAATGGATTTTCTGTTGTTCTTAAGGAAAAAAACTTCATGTCATTCCAAACTCTCCTTAAACTTGCCTTCAGCCCCGCTGGCTTCCTTCTCTCTGATTCTTTTAAGTTTCCAGGTACCTCCAGTTTTAGAATTCATTATGTTCATGATTTAATGTAATTTTTTAGAGAATTTATTTCTGATCCCCAAGACTAGAACTGACTCTCTGTTACATGTTTTCAACACGTCCTGTATTTTCCTCATAACAATCAGAATTAGTAATTACATATTTAGTTGGGTGATTATTTGAGTCAGTTTTTCGCTATAATTAGGCTCAGTGAGGGGAACCACTTTGTTCTTTGTTCATTCTTTTATTCCTAGTGCCAAGCAAATTATGGACTAACAATAAGGAACTCTTTCTTAAATTAATGAATCTCACATACATGCACATCATTGAAATTTATGTTTTATATTTCTATTTGGATTGATGAAGAATGCATCATTTGGGGCTTGAACTTCTGTAACTTGTTTTTTAAAAAATATTTTCTTTTCTGAATTTCACTCTTATATATTGCTATCATTATATATGGTCTTTTTTAAAGAAGCTAAGTGATTCCTAAAGGAATGGGGAATCTCAGAACATACTTAGACTTTCAGCAAAGATCAATCACCTAAGTTTATAAAAGTTACATGTTGGGAACAAGAACTGCCAACTCTGTGGTTGGGAGAGTATTAGGTGCATGATTTATAAATTTTGAACAGTCATATATAAACTAGAGAATTTAGCACATTTAGCTATAAATTACTTTTGCAATGCAATTTAATGATTGTCTTTTTAAATTTTATAATAAAGGCATTTTAGACACATGGATATATGACAACCCCAGAGTTTACTACTAAAATTCACTTGGTACTGTCATATTGCATGTTTTTTTAAATAGCTGACTCCTCTGCCTTGGCTGGACTTGGGCCCTCTACAGGACTGAACATAGTCGGTGTCACTTTAGAAAGACTGTGTCATCATTGTGTGTCTGAGCACAGTTTGTCCCTAGTTCTTAGATAAGAAGTCCGAGTAGAGACAAGGGTCAAAGCCAAGTGGCTCCTACTTCTGCAAGTCCTTTACTAGTTTGGTGTCTGTAGTCCTGCCTGATGCAATGAAACCTTAAATAGACTCAAATAAACTGTAAAATATGGAAGTAATCGTGTCATAAAAAAAGTTTTTCTTATATTGTTCACTAAGTTCTTACATAGCATCTCCTAGACTAGCCCACTCTAAAGGTAGCGATCTCCCAATTCCAGGTGCCTCTAGATACCTGGGCTATGTAGACCTCAGAACACTGATGGGCCTTCATGTTCTTCCATGAATAACAAGGAGAGAGGCAAAGATACACTGTCATTTCCCCCCTTGATCTTGCACGTAAATTTGCATTGTTGTTTGGATAGAAAATCAAACACACAGAAGTCTGAGTGTTGAATCATGGCCATCCTCAAACAATTCTCATTTTGGAGTTATTTACCAATTTTGTTATACCATATTTTAGCAGATACTTTGAAATATAGACAATCATAACATCAAGCATTGAGCTTGTGTGCTCTACATTCACAGAAAAATAAATACATTAAGTAAAAGAGGTTTAAGATAGTCTTCACCCCAATATCAAAAATATACCTCTGAGGTTCCCTCTCCTTTAGGGCATGGCTGTACATAATCTTCATACCAGAAAATTTGAGAGACCCATGATTTAACTGTCTCCCCAATTAGAATTTCTTTCAATACATTGCATTTGATTTACTGAAAAGATGCTGCTTCCTGACATTTAAAACCATTCAGGTCTGAAACTCGTTTAGTGTTGAGTTAAAGTGCATGGCCTCTAACATTTATAGCAATTAGGTGAGGCAAAATCATATCAGCAAAGTATCAAACCAACAGTGGAGGGAAGGAAGGCAGATTAGGAAGATAGAACTAGAAAGACCGTCTGTACCTCAAAGATTTCTTGCCTTTGGGATTTTACAGGTCAAATAATTTCTAAGGAACAGTCTTAGCAATTATAGTACTACTACTTCTACTTATAATGATGTTACTAACAATTATTTTACTAGAGGAGAATTTGAAAATGTGAAAAAGAAATATCATTTTATATGACAATATCATAAGTCTGAACATTTTAAATCCTAGAAGTCATAAAGTCATAAATACAGACTACAGGAGAGTTCTTGAAATTGAAGCATGTTCTAGATTTTTCCTTTACCTTATGATCCCCATGGGCCACAGGAAACTGAAACTGGAATTAGCATTTATCTAGAAAAACTTTCAGGAACCAAGACTCTAAGTTGTGATCTTCAAAACTTCTTGGTTGTATTCAGTCTCTTTTAATCAGCAAGAGATCCAATATGTCCCTCGATATATGTATATTTTGTAATGATAAAATACACACACACACACACACACACACACACACACAAACACAAACACTGCTGTGCTAACATATTATGCAAATTAATAGCATAGATCAAAATGAAAAATTTTAAAAGATGAATTGAAATGAATATGTTAAAGTTCTAATATCTTTTCTTATATACAAGTGGAAAATTTTAGCATCTGCTGTTGTGTTCAACCCAATTTAGAAAAGTATCTGTACAATGACTCTGCTTGTACCTTCTAAAGAAGTGTCATGCTCCCCACAGATGCTTGTGGAGGGGGACACAGTAGAATAGAAAGTCCCCATTAGGCGATTAGAACCACATCAGTCTATCTCTAATAACCCATTTCTGTGTTTTCCACATCTCTTTTGGTCTGACTCCTAAAAAAATAAAATTCTTCTACTTATCTCCTTCAATTTTCTTTGTTAAAATGAAAGATGCGTGCTCACATTAATATTGTGGAGGTTTTAGCTTTTATTTCTTTTACACATTTCATGGGAGCACTAATTCTGTGGCTATATATCTAAGATGAGGATAAAGACATGTTTTAATGAATTCACTTATTTAAAATGATTTATTTTAATGAAGAGGAGTTTTGTTGAATGTTAGCACATGACATAAATCTAGGACTAGTCAGATATCAGGATCCAATATAGATTTGGCAAGCCCTAGTTCAAAAGACTAGCCATCTCATGGGCTGTGTACTCTGCTCTTTGTTGAACCAAGAAGGCTAGCCTGTTCTGAAAATGAAGACAGTCTGAGGAGATTTCATATTCTTTTGATGATTGACCCATTTGTCCTTAAGGATATATAGAATCTCAGTGTCTAAGGGCTACATGGAAATGTTCTTTTTCTCACTTCTTCTCAACTTGAAACCAGTCCTAGCCCCCACAAGGTATCTTAAAAATTATTTCCCCAAAGTCTAAAGTGACAAGAGCTCCTGGACGGAAAATATATTATATTTCTTACGATACAGGGGTAGATAGTGAGAAAAGTAGAAAAAGGATTGATGTCCGTATTTTATTTCTGACATGGAAATATGTATACACACAACTTGTCCCTGTGGAAATATATGGGTAGCTCAGAAACTATTTTATTTTTTTAAGCGAGGCAACCCTTGGTTGACCTCATAGATTGCAAGGACCTTGTCAGCTTACAATCTCTTATTTTTATTTTTTATGCCTACAGCACCTGGTCTTCCTAGGTGGTCTCCAATCCAAGTACTAACCAAGCTTGACCCTGCTTAGCTTTTGAGATCAGAAGGGATTGGGTTTGTTCAAAGCAGCATGGCCGTAGTAGACTTTAGAAACTATTATATGTTCAGTTTTCTATGAAAAAACTTGTGTGAATAAGAGTGATGAGAATCCGAGTTCTTTTACCACTAGGGAGCCTATGCTTCCCTGCTCGAGAAACTAAGATTCAGTTAGCTTAATAGGAAAGATTCCAGGATATTATTCAGCACTGTGTTGCAGAGTTGATTTAAAAAAAAACAAACCTCAAACTGCAAATATTAAAAAAAAATATATTTACCATATTAAATAGTGAACTTAAATTCTTGACAATTATTTGATTTATGAATTCACATGGAATAGTCCTGTTGTGCTAAATTCCAGTTGTAGAATAGCATTTTTATTTACTCCCCCTAAATTAAGATACCTATAAAATATTTTATCTAAAATATTTCTTTTTGAATATTTGCAAATCTAAGGTTTCCAGGTTATTGTTTTATAGGAGGTAATGTTGAACCATGAACACAGATATTCACCCTTTGAACATTTTTATGTTGAGGAGCAATTAGCTATAAATAATTCATATTTTGTTGTTGTTATTTTTATTTTTGTTTTTTAGATGTGTAGTTTGTGTTGATGTTTCGGGGACTTCAACTTTAGGAGCTCTCATTCTCTCTTCCAGCTGCTCAGGTCAAATGACTGGAATCATCATAGTTGCCTTCACTTTGATGCCAAACCACGTTCAATGTATCCATAATCTGCCAACTTTCCTACAGCTGCATTCCCGTCCAGAGTCACGCTGTCACTATCTGTTGCTTTTAGTACTACGCTAACCTCCTAATGGAACTCCATGCTTTCTCCATCACTCCCCTTGATTGATGACAGAAGTTTCACTTCAGTTTACCTCAGATCATGTCGCTGCCTATTCAAAGCTAACCAGTTTTCCCATTTTAGAGTAAAACTCAGAATCTATTATGTGTTTCATAATTCTCTACCTTGCCTTCCGCCAATTCCCATCTCTTATGTTTCTGATTTAATCCCCTACTACTCCTCACCTCACTCATTCTGCTCCAGACACATTACTCTCATTTTTCTTTTTTTGAAACTGTGAGATGTCTCTGCCTACCTGTCTTTGTGCATGTTGTTCCCTTTCCAGAAATACTTTTCCCTTGTCCAGATTGCTTTCTTCCTCAATTCCTTTGGCATCCATCATATCTTCACTGACACTTTCCATTTTTCTTCCTTTTTTTTTTTTTTTTACTTTAGCGTGCGTGGTATACTTCAATGTGCTTCTTATTAGACTTTATTGTTTGTCTTTCTTACAAGAATATAAGGTAAGATAGTTACTGCTGTATCATTGGGAAAATGCTTGACCTAAAATGTGCTCTCAGTAAATATATGTTAAATGAATGACACCAGTTATTCACATTTTTAATTTCCAAAATCTTAACACTTATTTGAGAGTGAAGTAAATGAGCATGTACTCCCCGGATGATTTTTATATTTGAAATTTAATGCCTTTATGTTATTCTTGATGAGTTAGTGACCTAGAAGGAGGCAACTTGCTCCACTAAGTAGACAATTTGCTCAAAGGAAGAATTATAAATCAGTTCTTCTAGAACCTCAATCTGCTAGATTCCTCTAGAACTCTCAATTCTGATATAAATCAATGTAAATTACATTGTTTTTTAAAAATATTCTTCATTACATAAGTAAATATATTTCAGTGATTGGATGGGATGTAGAAAAACAAAACTGTATTTTTCTATGCTGTCATATATATATGTATATATTTTTTAATTTAGTTAACTGGGAGATTTTACAAGAGAGATATAGTTTGCTTTTTCCCCCTATGGAACTGAATTATGGCTCTTTTGAACTCACCTCTTTAGTTGGCACCTCAAAAACTTCTTGAATGAAGGTCCTGGCCCTACCCACAATATACCTCGTTGCAGAGATAAGTTGTTTTTCTAACCAGGCAAGTTCCCTTCTGTTCTATTTTTCTAAAAAGGGAAAAAAAAAATATTCTACAGATGGTTAGCTCAGAGGACTATAGAATAATAGAGACAGCAGTAATCTGGCAAGATAGATATGCCTTCTAGTTATTTATCAGAACAAAAATATTGTAGATTTTGTCAAGGAGAATGATCTACTGCTGCACAATTATTTTCCAATGTGTGGTTCAGAGGATGGTCTCAGGAAATATTCTTATTCCATACTTGATACTACAAATTAATCATGCTTTCAATATGAGCTCCAGAGAAGTGTTTGTTTGGTTCATACCACTCTATTACCACCTCCTAACTCAAATTCCTCTCCTAGAGGAATTTTCCTCATCCTAGAATTGTGCTTTGTCATTGCTTATACTAAAAGGTGTCATAAGAAAAAGTGGCACTAGTTATATTCACTGTGATGATGCTTTTGAATCTGTACCTTATGTTATGCAATGTCCAGTTTATGGAGATTCACAGGGTAAAACTGTCAATGGCCTCGATGTTTCTTTAGTGAAACTGGCTTGTTTTTATATTATGGACATTGTGGCTCATTGAATGGATTGTTTCTTTTGTTACAAGCAAAATTAAGACTAAAGTTGTGGTCTTTCTCTAGGAAAAAGTTTGAAGCCCTCTGTGCTGGTTGAGATCATGCTTCAGAATGACTTGCTGAATTTAAAAGCAGCCTCTGCTACCTGCCAGAAGCATTTACTTAGCTAGTGAGTCATCCTCTCTGTGTCAGCTTCCTCATGGTAAGAGAGGATATATCTTCTCTCAGAGGGAAGTTATCACGATTATATGTGGCAATTTGTAAAAATGCTTAAAACCGTATTTCATCATATTATAAGTGAAGGAGGCAATAAAACCCTGTGGAGTCATTTTCACATAACCTGTGTATTAACTCTTAACTTTTAAAATATAACCCTAATCTATGTTTTCTTTACTTTTTTTCAAAATAATTTTTTTATCCAAAGTGTATTATATGTTTAAATAAATACTAAGACCTTTCTGTTAAAAGACTGCATTAAATTGTTTCTGGTAAAGCAAGAAATAAATAGACATAATAAAATAGATGTAATACATCCATCTATTTTTCTATCATCTATCTATCATCTATCATGTATCCATTTCTCTATCCATCTTTCTATTCAACCATCTTGATATAAATATAAAACACATGCATATAATAATAAAATATTTAAGTAATGCAATCTGTATTTACATGGATTTTTGTGTTTGTATCAACCATTTGAAGTGTCTTTATTCATTTATCTCACTTTAAGCAAGTTGTTAAATATTTAAATCTCATAGTAAGATTATTACTGTTTCAAATCTGCAGAAAATGCCTATGCTTTCTGGAATCATATCTTGGGTTCAAAATGTTTACAATGTGAATAAAAGTTTAAGTGAATTTAATATGTCATACTATAATTAAAGAGTAATTATATTAAAGAGTATATTACATGCATTATAAATTATAAATTAGTTTACTTATGTTATACTAAAGTAGATTTAGGGTCATAGAAACTGCATTGCTTTTAAGTAATTTACTAACATTATAACCTATTATAAAACCGTAGTGGGAGTAATGTGAATTTAGTGCATTCTATTATAGAAATTTCTCAGCAGATTAATCTACTCCTGTCAAGTGTGATTATAAGTATAGATAATATAATTCACTGTGAATCTCAATGAATACATATATTTACATATGTATGTGTGCATATATACATATATATACATAGGTATGTGTACATACATATACATATGTATGTGCACATATATACATATATGTACATATATGAGATATTTGGAGATTTTCCAAAACTTACTGTACCTTGTAATCCTTATGTAATTGGTAATCTGAAAAGTGTTTGAAATTATTATTTTTTTCTTTATTTGTTGTCTGTTTTAAAGGTCCATTGCTTTTCTTGAAATCAAAATCTTTTCTGTTTATTCCCATCATAATTATATAGGCTGATATTATAACTCCCTCCCAAAGATCTAAAAGTCTGTAGTACTCGATTTTGACGTATGAACTGATAAAAACAGTGTAAAATCATAAAACACCGTGATATTTTTATTGATGCTATTTTTATTGTTCTAAAATAATTATATACAATTCTCAAAGTACATTAAAAGGATGCATGAGGCATTTTTTTTTTTATCCTACCAGTAGAGAAAATTTGCCGTGATAACTTTAATTGATGGACAATCTAAAATACTATATTTTTCTGCTCTAAATGATGTTTTTCTCACAAAGATTTTATCAAGTTAAATTACACATACAGAGTTAAAAATTTACTTTGAATATTTTACATATTAATTATATATAATAAAGTAAGATTAAGAGACGTAGAAAGCAAGAACAGAATGGAGCAGAGGAAGCCAGGTGCAACATAGTCTG
>NW_006432227.1:8342502-8357553 GCF_000325575.1 Pteropus alecto
CCTGCTTGAAAGCACAATACTAAAGCATACATTTTGTTGGTATAGATTATCTACTTTTCCTGTTACTGAGATATTGACATCACACATAAATAAATATTTACTATTACATCTACCTATAAGATAAGAAGACTATTCCTTAGCATCTCATCTTTTCATCTCTCATTTAAGAGGTAACTAAATCAACATGTACGAATCCCACTAACAAACAATATGTATTTGTGGTACACGGTGTTTCATTGATAAACACCATTGCTTTCCTGTCATGGGCTAATAGGATACATTCATTCACTCTTGAGGTTTAGTCATGTGCGAGGAGAATGAAAAAAAAAATTTTTGATGAATTTTATAGGCCGTTGGTTGTGAAGTTGCTTGTTTATTAGACAAAATAGCTATTTGGGGGAAGATAAGAGGATCAAAAATGCACATTGAAGTTTTTTCTTAACTCTACACTTTCTAGCCAAAAATTTACATATATAAAAAATAAAAGGTTATAAATATTTGACTCTAAAGCAATAAACCATAACCAAAGTGTGTATAAATTGCCTATGATCTCATTTAACATTATGCATTCATTAAAAAATATTTATTGAGAATCTATTAGATGCCATTTAATTAGGAGAAAGTAGGAAAGATTAAAAATGTACATTAATGTACATTATCTAATTATATACATTAATGAAGTTGAATCTAACCCAAGACATCATAAACCAACCACAGTAGCCTCTATCCTATTTACAATTATTTTAGCTTTTGATGTTTCCTGTGGTTTGTATATATTGAGCTTCAGAAAATATATTTGCATAACGTAAAATTTATCAAAGCGTTTTACATAAATTACTTAAAAATTTCAGTCATGCTAAAAAGAAATATTTTATCACTTTTATTTACTTACTTGAATATCTCAAATTATATTCTAAAATTGGTTACCTATACATTTGTATTTCAAATTTATTTATTACTCTCTATCTTTCTCATTGAATGAAATAATATATGAAAATTCATTCACCATGGAAAAATAACTTTCACATACTCCACAGGAAGCATGATTATACTGATTTTAGTCACATAACTTCTTTTCTACATTGGCTATTTCTTTTCCTCTTTTATCTATTAACATTCTATTAGTCTTCTTTTATCTTCATTCAGCACACATCTCTTTCTTACTAACCCATTGACACGTGTCTTTGGATATTCTCTGCCATTATCTTTTTTCTGTACTTCTGTCTGTACCCTACCTGCCACTAACCTGATATTAGGTTTGTGGCAGGTAACAGCTCTAACTCAATACAACAGCTGCTGTAGGTCAAATTGTGTCACCTGAAATATATATGTTGAAGCCCTAACCCCCAGTACCTGTGAATGGGATCTTATTTGGAAATGAGGTCTTTGCAGATGTAATCAATTTAAGATGAGGTCATATTGGGCCCTAATCCAATACAAATATATCTTTATAAGAAATGGAGACACAAAAATAGACATACACAGAGGGAAGATGATGTGAAGACATAGGGAGAATGCCATGTGATGATAGGGGCAGAGAACAGAGTAATACTTATGTAATACAAGGAATTTAAAAGATTACCAGCAACACCAAGGGCTAAGAAAAAAGCATGGGATAGATTGTCTCCTAGCTTTCAGGAAAAATGTGGCCCTTGGACACGTTGATTTTGGACTTAAAACCTCCAGAACTGTGAGACAATAAATGTCAGTTATTTTAAGCCGCCCCAGTTTGTGGCAATCTTAGGAATCTAATGTCACTGCCGTTGGCCTCTTCATCATACATAATCATAATATAGAGCCCTTTCAAAAGCAATGGCATATGAAAGCGTTGATAATTGGGTTTCCCAATCTCAGAAACTGAACCAACTATTGAGAATTTACTGCCTCTGTCCATGTTCATTCTTACCTCTCATTCTCACAACTAATTATAAAGAAAAACAAACACACACATAAACAGAACATTCTCACAACTAATTATAAAGAAAAACAAACACACACACAAAGGCCACTGCCTCTATCCATGTTCTGCAATAATTTCTCCATCAGTATCAGTATTATAATCCTGACCTTTGCTGAATATTCAGTGCCGGCCTCAGTATGCTTCAGCTGAGAAGGACACGTGAGGTCTTTAAAGAGTTACTGAATCAAAGAGTTCTAAAAATCAGATATGATGACATGACAGAGAAGAGACTCTGGAAGAAATTACAGGAGATTGGAGGCCAAATCACTGAAGCGAAACAATAAGACTGGAAAAGCCAGTACAGCCAGAGGAGATATTCTGAACTTAAGAATTTGCCCTGTGGTATAATAAATAAAATAAAGGCTGCTTCAGATCAGTGGGCACTTTGACAAACTGCTTTGGGCCCTTTTGCTTTGGGTACCTACTATTATGAACAATCAAATCTCGATGTTTTGATAGTTTGCCTTATATCTTTAATTACATCCTCTTTCTGAAAACTAAACATGTTTACTTTCTGCTGGATCCTTTTGACAGAGCAAATCTGTTTAAAATTTCCCTACCTTTTAAATAATAGATTCTAAAAACTATTCCCTCACAAGAAATAAAACGGAAACAAATCCATGTCCTGTCTAGAGGAAGCCTTTTTATGCAACCACATAAGGTTTCCTTTTATTCTTCAACCTTTTGAAATATTTGTCAGCTTCCTCTGCTCTACTGAACTGTTCATTTCCTGAGTCGTTACTGGTTTCTGCATTGTCAAATTCAATGCAGGTTTTGCTTCTCACCTTTCTTAAATTTTACATAATCTTTCTATACTTAGTTACCCATTGTCACTCTCAAGACCCTCCTTCATTCACTTGAACTCTCTCCCTTCCTCTTCTCCTACCTCAGTCTGACTCTCTTAGTTTTTTCTAGCTGTCAATCTCTCTGAGAGTTCTCATCAACTCCTGTGGCATCAGCTATCACCTATTTGCCAATGGCTCTCAAATTAATATTTGTAACTCAGAATTATTCTCTGAATTAAAAATTCTTTGATTCACTATTTTCTAAGCAATGCCAAACTTGGCATGTTCCAAACTAAATGTGTTTCCTCTCAAGAATATGCCTTTTTCTTATATTACACTTTTTTTTTCATGGCATGAATAAATATCTCTAGAAACCATACTTTCTTCTTCATCCTTACTACCACTCTCATAGTGTATGTAGGACCTTGTTTTCATTTCTCTTGTCTAGTGTAAGATATTAATTAAATCCTTTGCATACAGTCTTGCCCTTGTATTCATCCTATATTCTGCTCCTAAAACTAAATCTTAACGGGTTGCCACTCTTCTTAAAATTTCTCAGTGACTCTCATACTTAATATAGAATTGGATTGGTTTCTTAGAATGGCATACAATGAAGCAACGTCCTGAAGAGTCCACATCTCTCCAATTCCTGTCTCACAATTTTTGTATCTACTTTTTAGTTTTTTGTTTTTGTTTTTCTGGCTATAGGACTATTACTGTCAGTTTTCCAAATTGTTCAAAATTCCTTATGCAGTTGTAGCTTTAAATATATTACCTCTGCTTTCCAACTAAGCATTGTTCAGTAGATTGTCTCCTAAAACCAGTATGCTTGTCCAGATGCTCAAATATCACCTTTCTGGGAATTATTCTAATCCTTCTCAATTTGATGAGGTGTCTTGATTTGGGAATCTTCATTATAATGGTTATTTGGATTATACAGAGTTAGGGCTGATGCTTTATTCACTTTTGTGACCTCAGCACTCAGATCAGGTTCAAGTCTAGAGTAGGCATTTGAATAAACTTTGAATAAATATGACCACTCTGCTCCTCCCCACCTCAGATCTTCACACACATATCCAGCTGCAGAGCTATATAAGCACAGTTGACACATTCCTTATTGTACTGCACAAGCATGGTTTCTTTGATGTTTGGTCTGTGCGTCGAGCAGTGATTCTCAATCATTAGCGTGCGTAAGAATCATCCTGAGAGCTTATTAGAGCAGTTAACTTGGACCTATTCCTTGAGATTTTCATTCATTTGGTTGAGATGGGGCCCATGGAGTCCTAACATGTTCACAGGGGTGTCAGCTTCTTGTGGTGACAGGATAACTCTGAGAACCTCTGGTGAAGAATACATTGTGGAAGAAGAAAGAGATTATTTCCTCCTGCTTTTGGGGAACTCCCAAAAAAGGACATCTCAAGTTCCTTTGGGCAATAATGTTACTTTGTATTATATTTAAAATTCCAGAATTTGATTTGTTTATCCCAATAGCATTATGGATAGAGTGATGGTATTAGCAATAGGGTTAGGTGATGAGAATATGAAAATAGAAACAGCTGTCTATTGTTTCTTTCTGCAGGCTTCCCTTTGCTTATTCCTATTAAATGCATTTTGTAATTTTTTCCTTCCCTGGTATCTCTACTTACTGTTAGATCTTTATTGAATCGATAAGTTAATGTGTATCTCGTCAATAGTATTTTCTTGGGTTGTACTACTACTACTACAATTTTAAATCTGAGCAAATTTTAACGTATATTTTTAAATATATATTTTCCTCAAGATCTCGTTTGATGTCACTACATACTAGTAGGTTTAACAAGTTATACATTTTTATGCTCATTTCACAAATGAGGAAACTGAGATCCATAAAGGCGAAGATATTGACCATGATCCGATGGTTAGAAAGTCCCAAAGTTGGTACTAAGTTAGTAGACTGTCACCTAGTGTAGTGGGCCTTTAAATACACCCCTCATCAGAGAAAATGGGTGTTTATAAACATTTATGTAGATCGAAGTGGCCACTGGCCGTGCTGACTCTGCCACCTTTAATGACAATATTTCTAGTTGTGAAGAACACAGCTTTCCTAGCTCAACTTCACTAACTCAGGTTTTAGCTCAACAAATTACTGCTTACTCTATGTCATTGGGAGAGTGAGTTAATGTCTCAGAAGTAGCTCATGATTATCATCATACTTATCATTTGTGAAATGGAAACAAGGGTGGCCATGAATATTAAATTAATTACTATATAGATATTGGATCCAGGAATATAGCTTTCATGCAGAAGGAAGATTATTCCCAAATGGGTAATTATGAGAAGGAAAGAGGCCAGTTAATTGAGGCCAGGATATGATGTTGAGAAAATTGACAGGATATAGGTATCAAGACAAAATGCCAAATAAAATTATTACAATATTGCTAAAAATAACATCACAATTTGAAAAATAGGTATAATTAAATATAAAAAGTTGGTTACTATCTAGAAAAGTAAAATTGAGTTTAAGAAATGCAAAAACATCATTCTTGTAAAATATATCTTATTTTAGTTATTTTTAGATATAAAAGTTTCACAAAATCTACTATTGAAATGCAGTCCATATTAATAGCTTTTTAAGTGTAAAGGGATATCACATTTACATGTATGTAAAGTATTTGTGTATGTATGTATGTGTGTATCACAATAAAGGATCTATTGATATAAAATTAAATATTTCCCATTTTATTACCATTTGCTTATTTTTATTTCGTTTAGGTCTCTCGGTATTGAGAGCCAAATTATTTTGCTGTCATGATATACCAACTTATGTGCTATGAAATTAGAACAGGGTTATGCTACACTTAGCATAAGAACAACCAAAGTTCTGATCAGGAGGGGGACAGTGGCTTAATGCTCATTATTTTACACTACTGGTCACATTATATTTACTCTGAATTTAGAAGGAAAGTACTTGTCTTTTATGGAGTTTGATTTCAACTAGATATTCACCATATTTTTACCTTGTACATTACTTTCACTGACACAGATCCTTATAAATGATTTCTATTAGAGTTAAATATTTCAGTTGTCTGAGAAGATGCAGTGCAGTGCAATTCTTTTATATTGCAAAGTATATTCTTACAGAAACAGAACTTATGCCATCATTTTCTATGTAGGTTGAATGGCATCCGATCCATAGTGACAGAAAAAAAAAATGATTCCAGACTATCTGCAGTATATTTTGCTGAATGTTAACAGCAGATTCAGATGTGTTTCATTTCTGACCTTGTGAAATGCTTTCTTGCTTATGCAATGCTTTATACATCAAATACACAAACTGTGATGTGGGCTTCAGCAGCTTGCACAAGGATATACTTCTGAAAACAAATGTTCAGGTCAGTTTCACCAATGCCAATTTTTTGCTATTATTCCATGGCATGAGACATGCATGATATATATTTTTATATTTTAAATGTGATGCAGAAAAGTCATGTGAATGTTTCTTATTCCAGAGTGTTATAAAAAATATCTTTAAGCTGTCAAACCAGCTAATATTTCTAGTCATATTTACAAAATATTGTTTCCATTATTGCTATCGGTTCATCAAAATTTAACAGGTGTATGTGTCTCTGTATGAATGTGCATATACGTTAATTGTATATTATTTGATTTGAAAATTCATATATTTAAACATTGTAAACATCAGCAAATTTCTGAGGCTATGAGCTTTAATACTTGTATAGATTTGGGATATTTTCAATACTTAAATTGAGAAAATATTTAGGACTCTAATAAAAGCAGAGAATTTTAGTTTATTTTTGAAACATGATAAACAGAAAAACAATTAAATGTTAGAATCAGAGACGCATGTGGAGAATGAGGCATGGTTTTATCCTTTGATTTAAATTTCAATAAATATTGTTTAGATCTTACTACATGTCTAACATTTTAAAAGTGTGCGACTCAGAATTTAATCAATTATAATTTGGTGATGATAGATCATAGATAAAGTAAGTTAGACTTTATTTTTAAGTATTTTTTCAGTTAGTAAAATTTTCTACAAATTAAAAAAAAATCACACCTCTAATTGCATTGTTTTGCTTACTACAAATAGCAGTTCACTTAGTCACAAAATTGCAGTTCATACACAATAACACTGAGGGAATTTTACCAAAAAGAAGTCTAGGTGAAAATGTAGTTGATATTAGTAATGAAATATTAGGATGGAGTTTTGCTCATTTAATTGTAAAAGGAACATATTTGACATTAGTGGAGGAAAAAGTCTCAGAAGCAACTGTTTTCTAGGCTGTAGAAACTAAGAATTAATGCAGGCTGCAACTTTGTGATAAACACTAGTGCAGCTTAATGGTTTTTATTTTATCCAGTCAGCATCCTTCACGCACAGCCCTTTGCTGTATGTGATTAGGGAACACCCGATATCCCCTTAACGGTTTCAATGAGCCAGATCATAAACTTAAGTCACCAGAGGTGAAGGAAGAAAATAAAGAAATATTGTACAAGCTGGTGTGCTGAGTCACTTCACACTCTGGGATCCCAGGGCAGTCACTGATGTTTAGATGAAAATGCCATAGATCTAGATGTCAGCACAGGTATATCGAGAAATGGCTAATGTCCACCATGATTTTGAATATTAGCTCAACTAAGCATCCCCAAGATTATAAGTATAACTTTTTCTAACATGACATACACCCAGATAGAAGGTTTATATTTTATGTATCAATTTTCCTCATTTAAATCTCATATGTTCTTTTTGCATTTAAACTACATAGTGTGGTAATTTAGAGTAATACTATCTTGTACTTTTTTCTCACCATAGAAAACATTATTTTCTATTTAACGTAAGTATACAGGTGGTCATTGGTATTTTGCTACTATTATAAATGGCAGCTAAAAGATTTCTATATCTTATTAAAAACTACTGCTGCTTGTGTTACAAATTAGTTAAATGTTGAACTGTCTCCATTAATATCAAGATGTTAATTTGTAAAATACTCACTTTACTGACAGTAGAGGCAAAATGAACATAGAAATTTTAGAAATATCTCCTCAAGCACCATATTTATATTTCTACTACAGAGCTATAGGCATTGCTTATAATCGCTTGCTTTCATATCTTTTTATTTCATTAAACTTTGGGCTCCCTCAGTCCAAAGATGATATATAATTATTGTCTGTATTTTTAACATTACATACAATATGCAGCATGTAATAGTTAATAAAAAGCAAATATATATGTTAAAAATAGCAAATGAAGTACAGAGGGAAATAAAATAAATTGATATAATTTCATATACTGTTAAAAACAATACCATTAATTTTGCTGACTCAGCTACAGAATTAGAAGACAAGGTGAATCTTCTTTATCTTAATGACTTAAATTAGTCTTCAGAAAATTCAGTTCTCTAGATAAAGTGTAAAATTAGAGATTCTTGGTTATCACTGAGATTGATGCATATTAATTATAATGAAGTCTGCAAACTGTATTTTAGTCATGTGTTAACTACCACTAGTTACTATGTGTTTTTTTCTTTCTGAGAAATTCTGGCTATAATGTAACTGGGCAAAATACAGAAACACTTTTGCCCAGACAGAATAAATTCTATGATGAATTGTCTCTCAAACATAAAATAAAATATACCAATATCCATGCTTACTTTTCTGTATAAGAGCTTTTATAGTAACTCATAAAGTTGAATTGTAGCACATTATAAACCATGTGCCATCCTTGAGAATTAACTTTCTGTACTATAGCTGTGGAACAGAATACAGTTCACTGGCCCCAAATGCAACCGGACGTCTAATTCTTACATTGCTTTGTGAGATTTCAGAATAATTAGTCTCTGATAATTGAATTCACGAAGGTGTTAATTATAAATGTTAGTTAAAAAAGAGAACTCCCTGGTTATATCAGCAAAGTCTTAGAGAAAGTCATCAGTCACCAAGTTCAAGTCAGTTTTGTAGTCTGGTACTAAATGGTATTATAGATACAGGACCAAATTTACTTTTTCCTACAGATCATAAATTAATTGTTTAAGGAATCGATTGGCATAACTCATTAGAAGAATAAAGATTAACACAAATGTCAATCCTTCCTGAAGTTCCAGTGGGAAAAAATCTCACAAGAGGATCATGATATGCATGTTGCTTAATCAGCATGTTTTCTGTCTCTTAGAAAATCTATTATGATAAACTCAAATTATAGTGATCCTTACACTGAAATTAATGATTCTTAATAGACTCAGAAAAAAGAAATTAATTGAATAATCTTAATGGAAAATTCCATAAAAGAGTTTTTTTCTGATATAATCAAATGGAATTGTATATTCTGAGATCCAAGCATCATTTGTGCTTAAGAGTTTTGTGAAAAAGCTGATTTTTAAAAAACATTTTTTGAATATTTTTTTCTTCAAGTTTATATGGTCTACTGTTTACTAGCTATTAGTAAACCCAATTGTTTTGCAGATGTGCTAATATTAATTAATCGAGTTATATTGGTGTCTTCCAAACTGTATTCCTTAGAACACTATTTAAGAAGATGATAATAAGTATAGCAAGAAAATGTGGTTAATGGTCAAAAGGTTTGGAAAAAAAATTGCAATCTGTACAGACTTCTTGGAGAATCACAATGCAATGGAACATATTAAACATTCTTCCTTGCGTTAAAAATAAAAAACAGGAAATATAACATTTAATGTTGTCTAATGAGATGTTTCCAAACATTTTTCTGTAAAGAGTGAAACAGGTGTTCTTAGGACACATGATAACACCCTAAAATAAAATGTTTTTTAGAATAGTGTTCTTGTAAATCGCTGAAGGTTATGTTTATTGCTTTTGCATTTATTATAATATTCATATTCTGTTCTTCCTAGCTTTGATATAGCAAATGCACACATTTGTTAGTGTTGTAATAAAACTATAGCTTTATTAAAGTATAATCAACATACTATAAACTGCATATATTTAAAGTTTTCAATTTAGTAATTTTTGTCATTTGTACACATTCATGAAACCATTACCCTACTCAGGACAATGACTATATCTGTTACCTCAAAAAATGTCCAGGTACCCCTTTATAATCCTTTCATTCTAACCCAGGCAAACATTAATCAGATGCATTTGATGGACTTCTAAAATACATATATAAACTGAATCATATAATAGTTTCTCTGTTGTTGTTTGTTTGTTTTCACTCAGTATAATTATTCTGAGATTCAACCATGCCGTTCATTTGTTTTTATTGATAAATTATATTCAATTTTATAGATATATACATAGGTTTGGTTGGTCTAGTTTTTGGTGATTACAAGGAAAAATCTATGAATAATTATTTGCAAGTCTTTGTTTAGATATATACTTTTTTCTCTTGGATTAATGCCTAGAAGTGGAATTTTTGAATCATGTTGTAGGAGTATGATTCACTTTTTAAGAAACTATCAAAATGACTTAGAATATGTTTTTGCTATTTTGCTTTCTTAGCAGAAACATGAGATTTCCTGTTTCTCCATAACCTCACAAACACGTTACACACTTTTTAAAAAATTTTAGTTATCATGATATGTGTGTAGTTATAGCTAGATAATCATGATTTTAATTTGCATTTTGCTAAAGGCTGATGATGCTGCTTACCTCTGCATGTGTTTTTTGCCATTTGCATATCTACTTTTGTGAAATACCTATCTAAATAATGTGGCCATATATTTTTGTCCATATTTTTTTTCTTATTAATTTTTGTGAGTTCTTATATAATTAAACATGTCCTTTTTTAGGTTTATGCTTTGGAAATATCTTCTCTAAATAAATGGTTTATTTTTGTGTTCTCTTAACAATGTATTTTGAAGAGAAGAAATTTTTAATTCTGATGAAGTCTGTTATCAGTTTGTTCTTTTAATGATCACACTGTGGTGTTGTATGTGAGATACATACATACATATAACCCAAGATCAAAAAAATTTTCTATGTTTTCTTTCAGAAATGTTATGCTTTTAGCTTTTACTGTTATATATATAGCCATTTTGAGTTATATTTTTGTGTAGCTTGCAAGGTATAGATTGGATTTTTTTTTTATGTACTCAAATCCTCAAATATTCCAGCACCAGTGATCTAAAAGATTACTCTTTTTACATTGAACGGCTTTTGCATCTTTGTTGAAAGCCAGTGGCCCTTATCAATGTGGGTCTATTTCTGTACTCTTTTTCACTATGAACATCTATTTGGCTTTTCTACCTAAATACCACATGTCTTGGTTACTGAAGGTTTAGAATGACACTTAGAACACATACTGTTCATATTGCAAATGTGCTCTTTTTTAAAGTTGTTTGCTGCTTGTGGTCCTTTGTATTTCCTAAAAATTTTAGAATCATTTTGTCAATTTCTACAAAGAAAAAGCTTACTGGAATTTTGAATAGAGTTAAATCTATAATCAATTTGAGGAAGTTGGTATCATACACATATCGAATCTTCTACCACATAAACACAGAATATCTCTCTATTTATTAGAATTTCAATTTCGCACAACAATGTTTGTAGCTTTTATCATAAACGCCATTCACATCGTTGTCATATTTATCCCTAGGCATTTCACATTTAATGCTATAGTTAATGGTATTTTTATTTTTTATTTTGATTTTCAATTGTTCATAGCTAGTATATACAAATATGGTTGATTTTTGTATGTCGATCTTATGTCTTGCAGGCTTGTACACTCTATCGGTTTCTGAAGCACTCTATTTGTTTTTTCTACATAGGAAATCATGCCATTTGCAAAAAAAGATAATTCTACTTCTCCCTTTCTGATATGCATGAATTTTTTTGCCTTACTGCACTAGCTATGACCTATAGTGCCATGTTGAATAAAAGAGGTGAGTGCAGACATCCATGTCTTGCCCATGATTCTAATGGGAAGGCACGCAGTCTTTCACCATGTCAAGTCACTGATATTCGTCTTTATTATTTTTATTCCAAAAGTACACATGAAGTGTTCTGGATCAGAAATAGATATGTTAATTTTCTAGCTCTGCCATAATAAAGGACCATATACTAGGTGGCTTAAAAAAGCAGAACTTAATTTTCTAACAGTTCTGGAAGCTAGAATTTCAAAATTAGGGTATCAGTGGGACTATTTTCTCTCTGAAGACTCTATAGAAGAATCAGTTTCATGATTTTCTCTTAGTTTCTGACGTTGCTAGTAATGCTTTGCGTTCCTTGGCTTACAGACACATCACTGAAAAGCCTTGTTCTTAGTCACACGGTGTCATCAGTACGTGTCTCCATTATTGTCTCTCTCTTCTTTTAAAGACACGAATCATGTTGGATTAGAATCCAAGCCAATAACTTCATTTTAACTTGGTTACATTTGCAAAGATCTTATTTTCAAATAAGGTTATATTTACAGGTATCAGGTGTTATGTTTCAACATATCTTTTTGGATGACGTGGTTCAATCTATAACAACTACCTTTTGCAGATGCTTGATTTAATCCATTTTATATGTACTGCCCTAATATAACTTTGAGGTTAGCACTATTTTCATGTTTGGGTGTCCATCATGTTACTCAACTATTTACTGACAGCATCAGTGGTAGACAACTGACACCTCAAAGGATAAGCTAACAAATACTAACAATTTATTTGTAGCAGATATAAAATATGTTTGTTGTTTTTTTTTTTTTTTGGACTTAATTTATGAATTTTATACATAAAGCTAGAAATCACACTACTGAAATATCAATGAATAAGCAATAGTGGTTCTTCACTATAGGTTTCCCCTGCTAGCTGAAAGTAGAGAGTTCCTATGTAAGCTGGAATGGTATAAAGCAAGAAAAGCAATTGCCATAGGACATGTCTTGCTAACAGGTGCATAAAATAATTTGAGATAAAGTGCTGATGTCACAGACACAGCTCAAAGCTATGATGGATTGAAACTGAGATGCTGAGTTTCATTCCTGGGGAAGCAGCTTGGCCATGCCACTCTCGTTGGCTTGGGTGCATGCTGCCTCTAAAAGACTACTGCAGAACAAACCCCGAATGCTATTTTCTCCTTTCGTCTTTTTTTGCAAAAGTGAAAATCTTCAGATTCTTTTGGTTGGTAAAAACAGATACTACTGTAGGTCTTATGTAAAAGTGAAGTGGCATAAAGTGAAGTTTTGAGAAGTGTGGAATGCCTCTACTTCATTATAAACATCAATTGAGAGTAGTAGTGACTGACACATTTGGTCAGTAATCTGGTCTCTAATTTACTGTATTTTCTATTTATTCATATTGCTTCTTAAACTGAATCTGGTTCATTTCCCCATATTATCAGCCTCAGCCTCATAGGCATATGTGCTCTTTACCCTAGACTATATTAGCCCCCTGAGCTATTTAACATCAAAACAAACTCATAAAACCACTATAATAAACCCACAAGGACACCAGGCTCTGGAATAATGACAGTTGTATTATATTAATCTTTATAAACAACATATTGCTTATCATAGGGTCTGATATTTGCTGATTGGTGATATCTTTATTCATAAATAAAGCATTAAGTTGCAGTGTCTCAGATCTTCATATCTAATAACAAACAGGCCCTACCTAGGTGTATAAAGGACAGTTGCAAATATAACAAAAGACATGCTGATTTCCATATTATTCTAATAGTTGCTTTCCAATTGTACTTTTGCAAAATCCTAAATGGTTTTCAGTGTATAGTAAATTGTTTGAATCAAAATAGTTAAATCTATTTATTGGTTTATTCTTAGTGTTTGTCCAGGTATATTCACTTTATTACACTTTCAGTAGAATTTAGCTATCACATTGAACAGATTTGACATCAGGTACTATGGACAAAAATGTTTATGACAATACAAAATAGCAACCATTCATAATTTCTTGGAAATCCTTGCTGTTTTTGCTGCATCAAAATTATTGTACTTACTTTAATTCTTTTTTATTTTCTATACACAGGTTACTGTTTTACGTAGGGTACAGAATATGCAGAGGGAGAATAATGCAGCAAAACAAAATAAAACAATAAAAAACAAACCAAAAAGAATGGACTTTGGAATAAGACGGACCTACTACTGTTTTCCAAAATGTTACCTTAATAGAATTATTTTACATTTCAGCTTCTTTTATCTTCTCTATAAAGGGAATAGTATTATATGATTTTTATTATTATTGTAATATTCCATTTGACTCTACCCTAACCAATAGGACCCTGCTATCCTAGTGAATTTTTCTTTCTTCCATACTTTCATCTCATTGTTCTACACTGACTATTTCTCTGAAGTATAGAAAATGATTTTCTCTCTCATCCAAGAAAATAAATTTAAAAAGCTTCATCCCCCTTCACATCTACATACTATGTAAAAGCCTTCCCTTTAATCAAAGCCATCCTATTTGAAACAAAGCAAACAAACAAAACATTAGTCATTGTCTTAGATCATTCAGGCTGCTATGACAAAGTACCACAGATTGGTAGCTTATAAACAATAGATATTTGTTTCTCATGCTTCTGGAGGCTGGAAGTCCAAGGTCAGGATGACAGCATGGTCTAGTGAGGGCCCTCTTCCAGGTTGCAGGCTTCTCCTTATCTTCTCATATGGCAGAAGGGGCAAGGGTTGCCTCTGGGGTCCCAGTTGTTTTTTTTTTTTTTAATATGTTGTAAAATTTTATTTAATGCACAAAGGAATACAAAACAATAACAGCAAATAGCAAAAAGGAAGTAAATACTCAAAAGTGTTAAACTGGATGAATCACATGAAACCTAATATATTAAGCATATTTATTAGAAATATTAAAATAACAGATATTTAATAGCCCCTTAGAAACTGATAGGCTAAAAATGAATTCTTGAACTTCCTAGAAATGGGAAAAATATACTTGTAAAAGGATGCCAAATTATTTAGAAAACATTAAATAAACCCAGTGCAATCTGTATCATCTGCATATACAAGAGCATATGCAGTGATTGTTAATCCTGGTTAAACCTAGAGTTTCAGGTACAGTTGTCAGATTTTGCAAATAAAAATATAAGACAGCCAGTTATATTTGAATTTCAGATAAATAGTAAATAAGTTTTTTTAGTATAAATATGGTTCATGCAATATATCCCATGCAATATTTGAGACATAGTTATACTAAAATATTATTATTATTTTTTTAATTGAGCTGATGTGGGTCTTGGACATCAGTATATTTTAAAAGGATCCTAGGTAACGTTTTAAAATTTATTTTTGTTATGGTGACATTGGTTAATAAAATCCAATAAGTTTCAGGTGTACAATTCAGTAGCAAGGCATATATGTATATATGCTGCATTGTGTATTCA
>NW_006432227.1:8358410-8358782 GCF_000325575.1 Pteropus alecto
AAAAAAAAATGTCTATTCGGTTCCTCTGTTCATTTTTAAATGGACTGTTTACTTGTTTGCTATTAAGTTGTATGAGTTCTTTATGTATTTTGGATATTAACCCCTTGTCAGATATATGACTTGCAAATATCTTCTCACTTATTCCGTTGGTTTATTTTTTATTTTACTGATTATTTATTTTGCTGTGCAGAGGCTTTGGAACCGAGGAGGAAGATTTGATAATCTCTGAATCACCTTTGGGGTTCTCTTCCCTTTCTTGAAAAATAGTGCACATTCACAGCCAAGTAGCTCTATGATTCCTTCTTGAAAAATCTAAGTGGAACGTCTTTTCTATCTCCGTCCTCTTCAACTCAAACTGGCTATTTTCCTGCT
>NW_006432227.1:8358801-8359885 GCF_000325575.1 Pteropus alecto
TTGATTCATACTCAAACTAATCTTATCAAATGTCAGGCCTACCTTTAGTGTTTTTTGTTGTTGTTGTTTGTTTTTTTCCTAACGTGCTTTCTCTCTTTTGGTAATGTGAATAAGCTGAGAATATTCCAATTTTTTAAGTTCTGCTTATATTTTAATTAACAGACCATTTTAAAATCATTTCTCTCTTCTTGCATTTTATTGTAAGCTTTCAAGAGAAGCCAAACCACACCTTCACACTTTGCTTAGAGATTTCATCAGCCAAATATTCAATTTCATTACTCACAAGTTATATCTCCACCAAAACGCTAGAACATGAACACAACTTAGCCAAGTGCTTTGCCACTTTACAACAACGATGCACTTTCCTCCATCATAACATGTATTTCATTTCTGTCTGAGACCTCATCAGACTACCCTTTACTGTCTATGTTTCTACCAACATTCTGTTCAGGGCAGAACAGAATTCTCTTAGAAGACTGAAGCTCTCTCTTACAGCTCTTTTTTCTCCCTTCTGGGTTCTCACCAGACTTGCTTTTAAAGCCCATTAACAGCAGTATAGGCTCTTCCTAGCAGGGATCTCCAAACTCTTCCTGCCTCTGTAGATCACTCAGTTCCAAAGCTGCGTCCACACTTTAGGCATTTGTTACAATAGCTCCTTCTCTTCTTGGTATCAATTTTTCATATCAGTTCATTCACACTGGTAGTGGATATATTGGTAGTGTGTGTATATAATATGATTTCCTCCTAACTCCCAAACATGTTCCTCATTTTTTTCTGTGATTCTTTGTTAATAAGATTTCCCCTTACTTAATTATATAAGACACAAAACCAAAAGGTGGTGATAGAAGTCTTCCAGTTCCTCTGTTTTAATTTTCTTAATCTTGTGTACTGTCTCTGTAAATGTGGCTCAAATAGATCTTTCCCTCTTCCTGCCTACTATACTCTTCTAAATCATCTTTTTTTTTTTTTTCCTGTACTATGGCCATAGTCCGAGTTTTCTGCCTTCATTTCCTCTTCCCTGAAATTCAAATCATTACCAAAGTGAAATTTTTAAACTGCCAACCTCACCTTGTTATTCCCCTGC
>NW_006432227.1:8359922-8398517 GCF_000325575.1 Pteropus alecto
GAAGGATTCATGGACCTTGGCAGGTACTCATGCCAATCTATTTTGGTAGAAAGATGAAATAATAAAATCTATCAGAATGTTTATTTTCTTTTATTTTTTATTAATTGTAATGCATAAATTAAATAGAAATCTAACCTCAACAGGATACTTAAAAAACTTCAAAAAAACTTGTAAAAACTTACAAAAGTTTGGATATCCACCCTCCCTCAATTTTAGATTAAACCCATATTTTGCACTTCCTATAATCTCTTGCATCCTTCCTCAATCTTATCTCCCTGGTCATTTTGAAATAATTGAGTATTTTCATTCTAAATGCTTTTCTGACAAATAGAAATAGTGTATGTCTGGTTAATTACAAAACTGCATGTCTGTTCCTAAAGATATATTTTCTCTAGGGTGTTTTTTTTCTTCCTTTCTACAAAAGGCAAAACACAATTCACATTCATAGAGGAAAAAAATTATTTTTTTCCATTTTCCTTGAACTGTTTTCTTTTGACTTTTAAGAATATAATTCTATTAATGAAGAACTCTCCTTTCTATATATTAACAACAAAAAAGTGTCCTTTGTAGAGAAATATCAGCTCTAAAAGGGAACATAGTTAGAAAAAGGGCATAAGCATTTAAGGAGCCAATATAAAATAATTTTAATTTCAAAGTTGCTTATTAAATTTCATCTAATGTAAATGACTAATATTTTTTTGTGTTTCTTAGGTAAATTTCAAGTAATGACAATATTTGTCTTAGATCAAACTGGGTTTATTTAGATCCTATCTTCAAGTCACAATAGGCTTCTCTTTTAACACTGTCCAACTATATCCTGATATTAATCTTTCTTTTTCTTATCTTTCTTATCACTAGCAAATCCTTCTGAGGAGAACTAGACATTCCAATAGATTAGTCAACAAATGAAATGGAGAATTTAGACTTTACCTGATGAATATCTCAGCTCACATCTAGGCTGAGCATACAAATATCCTGCCTGTCAAAAAAATACTCATTGTGTGTCACCATCAAGCCAAGTGTTTTTAATACCAAATATTTTGAAATTTAAAAATATAAGACTTATGTTATTATGTTTGAGGGGTTTATTTTTAGAACAGATAGTTAATTGTTAAATGATCGCTTTAATCATTCAGAAAACCTTAGATAGCTAACAAGATCTCCTTATTCTCTTTTTAAAGTCTATCATTCACAACAAAAATTATTTACTGAAGTGAACATGTCAAATTATGTTAATATTTATAATTTTTACTCATTGAGCTAATTTAAAAAAACTTTTTGAATAAAAATCTCTGAAGGATTCAATGCACAAATTGATAAGTAGGTCGAGATTATCAGTATCATCATTGGCAACTTTCACTATTTCATCGAATGTTGATGGTTTGGTTGTAGCGTTAAAGTTTGAGAATTATTACATCTGTAATTAGTGTTAAGTTTTTTAAATAGCCCAAGCACTACTCTATAGTCCTCTGGTAACCACTAGTCTATAGTCCATGTCTATGAGTCTCTATTTGTCCCGTTCATTTGGCGCTTTTAGGTTTATATCCCACACATAAGTGATATCATGTGATTTTCAACTTTTTCTGTCTGGTCTCTTTTGCTTAGCATGATTATCTCGAGGTCCATTCATGTTTTTGCAAATGGCAGTATTTCATCTCTTCTTATAGTCGAGTAATATTCCATTGTATATATATATATTGCATCTTCTTTAGCCAATCATCTATTGTAGGACACTTCGGTTGCTTCCACGTCCTGGCCACTGTGATGCTGCTATGAACATCATTGTGCAAATATACTTTCAGATATGGGTTTTCAAGTCTAGCAGTGTATGAGGGTTCCTTTTTCTCTGCATCCACTCCAATGTTATAACATTTGTTATTGCTTGTCCTGTTGATTATAGCTATTCTAACAGATGTGAGATGGTATCTCATTGTGGTTTTGATTTGCATTTTCCTAATAGCTAATGATGTTGAGCATCTTTTCATATAGTTATATGTCCTCTAGGGAGAAGTGTTTGTTCAGGACGTCTGAACATTTTTTGGTTACCAGAGGACTATAGAATAGTGGTTACTAATGGGGTGGGGAGAAGCGGGGAGGTAGATGAGGTAAAGAGGGTCAAACTAGGGGGGTAGAGGTAGGGTGAAGTGGGTAAAGGGTATCAAATATATGGTAGCTGAAGGAAACTAGACTTTGCGTGGTAAACACACAATAGAATATACAGATGTCAAATTATAATGTACACCTGAAAATTATGTAATTGTAGTAATCAATGGTATTCCAATAAACACAAATAAAATAAATAAATAAATATCCATGAAATTTGAAAAATAAATAGCCCAGCAAAATAACAAATTATATTAAATTAAAACAATAGGCTTCTATAAAGCATTATTTTAACCAATTGCATTTTGAGCAATTTTTGCTTTACTATTAATTAAAAATATATATATTTAGGTTAAAAAGAAATTATGTTTAAAGGATTTACCTCTGAATCAGTAGGACTGATATACAATTGATTCTATATAATGGCATATATTTATTTTTAGAGTTAGGTAAAGAAAATTTTAAAAACTGTGAACTTTTCTACAGACAGTGGTAAATGAAAGAACTCAAATCAGACAAAAATTACAAAGTCCCCGTATCCAGCATTTGGACTAGCAGATGGTTAACTTTTTGATCATGTAAAAACATTAAAAATATCCAGAAAAATTATTAGTTATATTTATAGTCAAACTGAAATTAAATTTCAAATTCAACTGATATATTTACAAAATAACTGAGAGAAGTGGAAATAACTGAGGAAATAGGGATACTTGTAACTCTTTAAAAATTATGAATTTGGGAAGAATTTTTTAGATGATTATTACTTTTTAATCATAGAGTTCACATATTTATGTTATGTAATTAATAGAGCAAGAAACAAATAACTAAATTCTCTTCTTTGAGGCTATTTTTTTTCCATAGTAGTATAGTTTTCATACATAAGGTTTTATTGTCTGGACGGTCAGTGAAAAAATGTGAATACCACTTTAATATGGCATAAAGGAGAAATCTAATGGAGGATAATCATAATGCCTTTCTATGTCCTTCTCTTCAGACTCATACAGAATGAAAGATTGGATTAAAAAGTGACTTCTGTAAACATTATTAGTGTTTTTCTATACATAATAGCATAAAAGTTTTTCTATTTTCCCAGCTTTAAAATTCATTATCTCAATTACCTATCTCTTCGCTGGAAAGTGAGAGTCAATTTGAGTGAAATATTTAAGAATTACAATAGGTTTTGAGAACTGGGGAAATTTCCATGGAGAACATTGTAAACTGATTCTGTATATACTTATGCCATCCTCCTTGAATGATTCAGTTTTAAAACAGTATTTCATTTTGTTTAGTATTAGATGGAATGTTACGTTTCTAGATTATAGAAACTCAGTAAAACAAACAAAAAAACCCCAACAAAACAAAAAGAAAGCTGCTAGCTCTACTTTTCTTCCAAATAGAAAATAGAACCCAAACAGTGTTCCCTGCTAAAAACTGCAATTCTGTGGATAAAGAACAGTAGACCATTACACTCTGATACCTTATCATTTCTATGACATCTTATACCCATAACAAGAGAACTTCCAGTGTGTTATGTTTAGACATTGTTCATGAAGGACATACATATCCACAATTAAACTAGATTGTTTATTCATACCTGTATTAACTTTGAAATAAATTGTTTAATAACTACAAATGAATACTTTTTAAAAAGTGTAATAAAGAGCAATAGTAAAATTATAATTTCTTTATCTACTGACCAGCTGAAGCTCTACAGATTTCTCTCTAATTTCATTTTCTTTTCTTTCACACTGAGTAATCAGTAAGCTGAATTTTGTGTCAATATCTTCTTCACTATTCTCTATAGGCTAACAAAAGTGTATCTGGAATTCACATATTTTTAAAATTTATAGAAGTAAATCGATATAGTTTATTTTCTTAATTAAATTTTCCCCTGATTTTTTTTCTTTTTGTTTTTATTTAGGTATATAAGTATAATCGTTATACAATCTTATATTGTTTACATTAGTTTCAGGTGTACAATGTAATATTTTTATACCTTACAATATGATCACCCCACTGATTCTAATAATAACCTGTTTGTGAAACTTAACACAATATTATTGACTATATTCACCTTTCTCTTTTTACCCATCCCCCAACTCCTCCCTTTCTGGTATCCATCTCTTTTGTATCTGTTTCTATGAATCTGTTTTTGCTTTTGTTTTTTGTTTTTTTTGTTTTTATTTTGTTTGTTTTGTTTTTAGATTCCACACATAAGTAAAACTATATGGTATTTGTCTTTCTCTGCCTGACTTATTTCACTTAGCATAATACCCTCTAGATCCACTTTTGTTGTCAGAATGGCAAGATTTCATCATTTTTTATTGCTGCATAAAATTTATAACACACATATATACCACAACTTCTCTATCCATTCATCTGTCAATGAACACCTAGGTTGCTTCTGTATCTCGGTTATGGTAAATGATGCTGCAATAAGTATAAGGGTGCACGTATCTTTTCAAAATAATGTTTTCATTTCCTTCGGATAAATACACGGAAGTGGAATTGCTGGGTCATATGGCGTATCCATTTTTAATTTTCTTTGAGGAATTTTCATACTTTTTTTCCATATGGGCTACACCAGTTTGCAGTCTCACAGTGCATAAGGGTTTCCTTTCCTCTACATCCTCACCAACAAGTATTTTTCGTTGACTTTTATGATAATAGTCATTGTGACTGGTGTGAGGTGGTATCTCTTTGACATCAGGACATCAAGGAAATGCAAATCCCTGATATTATTACAGTTGATATATGTAGCTATATTTCATTCATTTTTATTGCTCTATAATATTACATTGTATGGCTCTACCACATTAAAAAAAATGTTTAATAGTATGAACATATGGGGGTGGTTTCTGCCAAACGGCCTTCCATTCTTTTTCTATCTCAGACATGTATGAGCCTCTCTGGAGTAAATGCTAAGAGTTTCTAGATGGCCTCTTTTATGTGTCCCCAGTTGTAGGACTTCTTTTTTGCTAAACTTCAGGCAACTCCCAATGATGGCTATTCTGTAGTTTAGTTGTAATAATGATGTGGCTGTTGGAGGAGGGACGCACACCTGCTCCTCCCTCTTTACTGGAACTCATGCTTGCTTGTTTCTTATTTGGTGTTCCGCATGAGAAAGCCCTACTCACCTTACTATGCAGATTCACTAGAGTCAGCAAAAACCTCCTGGAGTGCTACATAGCTCATCCTCCAGTCTAAATATCTCATACCTTAGGACCAATTCATAGATCCATTTACTATTTTATTCTAATATTCCCCAGCATTCGAATTGCTTTCTGAGGAAATCTAGTATGTTATATTTCTGAAAAAGAAATTATACTCTTTTATACAGTCGTGCATATTTATAGTACATAAGGAAAACAGAGCAATCATTTCAATTTTTATGTTAAAATCTTAAAAATTCCCATTCGTAACTTTTATATTAAAAATTAAATGCTTGAAGAATAATATCTTTTATCTCACATTATTTCCTAGTTATATTTTATTTAATATGAAATATTTTAATGGTAAAAATTGCTGAAAGTATTTTCATAATTTTAAAATAACTATGTCTTTAATTCTCACATATAAAATTATTGCTTTTACTTATGGTATTCCAACAGCAGTAATATTTTGATAAAATATCTTAGATAATATAATTAATATCCTCATTTTGTCCAATTTATTGCAAAATTCTTGTTATTATTTTGAGCATTAGTTTCAAACTATTAGCTTTTCTTACTATTTTAAAATATTTTTTTAAATGTCATTTAAAATATTCCTGATAAGTTTGTTCCTGCCACTAAAGCAGATTTTCCACAGCTAAAATTAAAGAGACATGTCAAGTTACAGTCTTATTCGAAGCACTTAAGTGATATTAACTTCCAGAGAGGCAAATAGGTACATTTTTTCCTCTATATTGCTAAATATTCAGTTTTTTGAATGACTCATGCCTTTAAGAATTAAACTCATTTAATTTAACATTTATATAGTTTAAAGCCATATTTTAACTATGTTTTCTTGCTCCTCAATACTTTTTCCATCAAGGGGTCAACATATATCATTACCATGAGGCTAGACCCCCCAGAGTCTTAAAATTGAAATCCCAAATATCTTTTGTTTATATGATTTAGTTAAGTCAATATTTACTATTTTAGAAATAAAAACAGCATTAAATTTTTTTTTTGTTTTAAATTAATGATAAGTTTGACATTGTTTTGTTATTTTTTAAAAGATACTTAATGTCTGGTTTATAGAAGGCATTTGCCTCTATTAGAAGCATAGAAAGATTATTATATGTGCTTCTACATTCAATCTGTCAAAATATGCTGTTTAGTTGAAGTATATGAAAAAAAATCTGGCCTTACTCAGATATATAGTTGAGAAAAGTGGTGTTTTAATATTTTTTTCAGATGATTGAGTTTTGGGGTTTTTTTTGATACTACACTAAAACTCAAAAATTTAAAATTCTCTTACCTATGTATGATTTTGTAACATTATACATTGGTTATCTGAGAGCTATTGGTTTACTGAAATATGCAGATCTTCTACATATTGACAAATTTATCAGATTTGCTAATATTACTAGTAATCTCATCAGAAACTTCTTTAAGAATTGAAAAGCTGTCAGTCTCATATGAGTAGACACATGTTTTCCAAAACTTTAATTTTGCTTGAAATAGCGAATCATTGGCAAAAAAAAAAAAAAAAATTAGTTTTCTTCGAAGGAGTATGTTTATGTTCCCTCTGTTCACATTCAAATAAATGTCTATAAATAGCCAAGTCTAAGTAGTCACAGCTTGTCCAGCATTATGCCAAGTAAACATGGTATTCCTTGAAAAAAGTGCAGCTGGTTTAGCTCACAGCTCACAACTCAAACAACTACATACATATTTTTCCTGGAGATTACCATAACACTTCAGGCCACAGCCGGTGTCATGTTTATTCCCTATTTCTTCATACAAAATAGAAAAATAATATGTACTCAAGGGTATACATTTATTGATATAATTTTTCTTTATCAAGGAGAAACAACATTTTTTTTTCTCTCTCTCCCTTCCTCTCTCTCCTTTCCTTCCTTTTTTCTTTCCACCCTCCTTCCCTCAGTGGAGAGCATGAGCCCTCTCATTCATATTCTCTCTCTCTCTCTCTCTCTCCTTTCTCCCTCCCTATCATTTTTATCTCTTTCTTTTCCTGCAAGTGTATATGGTTTAAGCATGCAGTATATCTTAGTGCAGTTGGAATTTGGAAGTTACTTCCTTGCTTCCTTTATGCTAAGGCATCATTTTACCTACCATTGTGTTTTTATTAGTTTATCTGTTTTTCTACTGTCAGTGCAATCAATTCACTGTCTACAATGAAGATAGTAAGTGTAACATTTAATTACTAGGAAAACAGTTTCAACCTCACACACCTACTGATAGAGTCTCAGAGATCTCCAAGAGACCATACATCAGGAAGCTGTCTTAATACAGTTTTCTGTGTTATATTCTCAGTACCCTGGATCTTATGCAAATATGTGAAGAAAAAAAAAAAAAAACAGAACACTTGGCATAACTTAGATAGACATTTTTAATGAATAATATTATATATAACATAATTATGGCTCTCAGTTATTATGTCCCTTCCAACACTGCAAAAACACATTGAAGGGGACTGGCCTAGTTATTGCTCAGCGAGCCCTTTATTCTGGGGCTACTAAATCATTGTCATTTAAGAATATAATTAGCACATCTCATTAGCTAATGAAGATAATGGTCATTAAAATTCTTTCCTAATTATGATTTCCCTTTATCACAATTTAACAACAATGTTCTTTCAAGGTAATAATAAAATTGGCTTACAAATGACCCTTATACTAATGAACAAGCAGCGCCTTGTATCAAGGAGCAAAAGATTATTTATTCATTGTACTCCTAGTTATGTTATATAGTGAGCTTGTATTGCTGATGACTTTTCAATGTGACTCAGTCAAAATGTTCTATTTAAAGATGATTATATTGAAAGTGCAAAGCCAAACTGCACATGGTATAAATGATTCCTTGTCTTTAGTAATCCTTATTTATGAAATAAAGTCAATTTCTACATCCTAAGTGTTAAGGGATAAATGATAATCATCAATGCAAATAGACTATAAAAGTGTTTTATAAGTAAGATGACTTTATTTATAAATTCAAATGCTCTATTTATCTAAACTCCTAGTTTTGTTTATCTAAAAGTTAATTTTTTCTTTCTTTTTTTGAAATATTTAAAAATCCCTGAAAAAAATTTTTTTAAGTTATAATAGTTATTAACATTCTCAAAACAATAATACACAAGGAAAAAACTTTTGGGGGTTGCTGAAATAAATGTATTTACATTTAGCAATATAAATTAAAAAGCTGAATCAGGAATTCACTGATTCGTCATATTATGTTGAAGGTGGCCTTGTTGGTTTTCTATTACTGTGTAAGAAATTTCAAGAAATAGAGTAGATTAAAACATCTATTTGTTATTTCACAGTTTCTGTGAATCAGAGGTCCAGGCCTGGGTTAGCTGGCTTGCAGAAGGCTGAGCAATGACTTGGTCAGGGCCATGATTCCATCTGAGGCTCAGGGTCTTCGAAGCTCTTTTTTCTGTTGTTGTTGACAGAATTTAGTTCCATGACGTTGCAGGACTAAAATCCCTATCTTCTTGCTGGCTGTCATTTGGGTGTGTCCCTCAGTTTCTAGAAGTGATCCTCAAATTCTAACCAAGCATGGTGAGGGGGGGTAGAGTTTGCCACACCAAAATGTTCCTTTTTGATTACTTTAAACTGGTTATTTTTAAGAAACAAACAAACCAAAAAACTCAAGATAAACCTTTTACCTCCCTCTTACCTTCCTGAACGAATTTAGATAGAAAAACCTGCTTAAGGAAGGGAGTTGTCACCTTAGCATTATATGAACTAAGTGTGGCAGATGAAGAAACATAGCAAAGTCTGTTTCTTAGATTCCTCTCTGTGATCTCTTGGTTCTGGTTTCCCAGAAAGAATTTCTTCACCATGGCTTGACTCTTTCTCATTTACCTGTGAATTGCCTACTTTCCCTTTGATGTCCCAGATCCCTACCTCCCTCTCCTTAGTCCAAAATGACATATGATCCTCAGATGCTCAAATTGTCTTCATGTCCCATATTCTCTTGGAGCTCTCAGATGCATGCATAATACATTTGGTTGTCCTGTTAATCTGTCTCAATTTGATTATTAGCCTAGTAAGAAGAACTTAGAAGGGTAGAAGGAAAATTACTTTTCCTCCCCTACAATGGCAACTTCTTCAAAAACAGCAGGAGAATCAGCCAGCTTTAAAGAAGTTTTATATGTCATAACATAATCATGGATTGGCTACCTCGTCATATTCATATATTCTGCCCACACTCAAGTAGAAATGATCATACAGAGCTTTACACCAGGGGGTGGGAATCTGTTACCTCTGACCCCTGACTCTTTAAGACTGAAATGCAGATGATATTCTCCCCCTCCCAGGGTTCCCAAGAGTTTTATTTCATTAGAACAACACAAAGTTCAAACTCTTGACCAGGTCCAGGTGAAGATGAGGGGCCTAGACGCAATCTATGAAATAGATCTCCTGAGGCTCACTTTTCTCCATTTGTGGACCTGTGAACTAAACAGACAAGTCAGTGACTCCCAAAACTACAAATTTACAATGGCAGGACATCTACAGGGAAATAGTTATTAATATTTTGATTTTTTTAAAAAAAAGAAAACTGAAAAGTAAACAGAGATAATTGGTCTCTAACAGTCTGAAATATTGGATTTTTCTTGATTGGGTGTCAAGGCCTGGAAAAAAACTTTTGTGGTTCTTGTCTTAGCATTGGCTTTTAGTTGTGAAAAATTTGTAAGGCACTTGACAGGGATTTAGTGTGATCAGATGCTCTGACATTTTGATCTCTCTAAAATTTTTGCTAAAAGTTGGAATTATACCTATTAACTTTCTTCTAAACACTTTCTACAGCCATTTATGACTTTTATCATCTTTTGCCATCTTTAGAAACCAATAATTTTCAAAACCACCTAGTTCTGTTGTATCTGTTTAATAATTTTTTCTTTAATTTATCTCTCTCCTCTCATATTTTAATATAATCAGCAAGAAGAAACCAGGCAGCACTTTCGACCTTGAACTATATATATCCAACTTTCTCATTTACAAGTTCTATTTTCACATAACTACAGGATTCAGTTTCACTAATTTTATGTCACTGGCTAACAGAGCTTCCCTCTATTTACTTTTTAGTAATGTGTTCCTCACTCTTTCTGAACCACCACTGGTGCCATCTTCCAAATCCAGATCTCTGTCTGTTTAAGAGAATTTAGGCTTTCTTCATGCTCCTTAAAATTCTATCATTCTCCACCAACTTCCTGGTTCCAAAGCCACTCCCATTTTTAAAGTAATTTTCTTGTTATATCAGCACCTCATTTCCACGTACCAAAATCTCTTTTCCTTTACCATGCTGTGTAACAAATTATCTCTAAGCTTCGATGCATCAGGACTTTGGACATGGTTTAACTGTGTTCTCTGCTCAGGGTTTCCCTAGCTAAAATCAAAGCTTTAACTGGGGCTTGATCTCATATGCATCTCAGGATCAAAATACTTGGGGCTTACTTTGATGACCAATGGCAGCTTTATCTGATGCTTTTAGACCCCAAATCAACCAACAGCCACTTCTTGGGTATTCAAGTACTTTAGGATTCTACTTCTGTCTAAGTTTGACCCTCTGATATTGGATATGGTATAAGAATGATAATCACCAATATTCTCATCATAGAGACTGAGTATGTATTGAAAAATAATTAAAAGCTATAACCATGGTTATCACAGTTAATTTGTTCATGAATTATTTAGTGGATTATTACAGATTCAATATAATATTTGAATTATTCATTTAGAAGTTGAACAGATCATTAACATAGTCAAGTTTATGAGCAATTTTAACATTACAAATGCAAGTTTTTGTGTGGTAGATTTGCCATTCCCTTCTTTAAACAGTTATTAGAAGGCTGACTAAAACCAATACAGTGTAGTAAAGTTGGTTAACCAATTAAATGAGTGAACAGCTAATGAGAAAATAGTTTTACCTCTCTCTTTTTCTTCTACATTGAAAAAACATGGATGAAAAATGTTTATCTTAGATATGTGCTTTCCTGTTATGAAAATTTTTCACCCATTTGATAAGCCACCATTCATAAAGCATTTCCTTAACAATTCCTCCTCCAGCTATTTGTACATTGTAGTTCATACTTTGATGCTTTATCGCCATTATACTGCGATAAACTTGAGGATGAATAGTGTCCTTTTTGCATATCTAGATAATGTTATCATCCCCGATACTTAATAAGTTAGCCATAAACATTTGTTGAAGAAATACATGAATGAACTAAAATATATAAAATTAAATTATTTTTAATGTTTAGAATTTAATGTATTGATAAAGAGTAGGGTGCTGTAAACCTAAATCTGGGGTAGCATCTGAACTACTTGAGTTTTCAAATGTAGTGGTTACTTTGACCCTCAGATTTTCATTCCTGAAGATAAATGTGCTTATTTTATTCTGAGATTTGCCATTCTCACTTCTGCCTCCCTTTAAAAACAATATTTTACTGAAGAATATGTTGTTAACTCATGTTTTACTCTCAGATTTTTATCCATTTCTATGGCTGTGTTATTATTTATAATTCGATTTACTTCTATATTTACACTTACATCAACATTTATCAATGGTATGGTTCTCTTTATATTCTACATGGAGATATTACTATCTGGAAATACCCTCTTTCTCGCCTTGTACACACACACGTACACACACACACACGCACACACGCGCGCGCACACACACACACACACTCTCACTCCCATAGGTTTAGCTTTTCCAATCATCTTTTCTAAAGAATCAACTACTTTATTTCATGGAATTACTACAGTTTTTTGGTTTTTTGTTTTTTTTGTTTTTCAATTTTTAAGCTCCCTTGTCTAATAAAGTAACTTATCATGGAGAACCTTTGTTTACTGAGTGATTATCTTCACCCTTTCCTCATCATGTCAGTGGCTACCACCATAATTAACATAGTTGTTTGTTTTTACATCTGCAATGATAATGAAAAATATAATAAGAGTTCTTTCTTTGTAATGTGGTATTTTTTAATTAAATTTATAAGTTAATAAAATTACATAGGTTTCAAGTGTGTAATTCTCTAATACATCATCTGTATATTGCATTATATTTTCACTACCGAAAGTCAAATTTCTTTCGGTCACCATGTATTTGACTCCCTTTACCATTTTCTATTATTTTCCTCCCCCCCACCCCCCCGCCTTTATTTTATAACCACTAAACTGTTGTCTGTCTCTTTACATTTTTCTTTATTTGTCTTGTTTTTTGTTGCTTTCAGTTTTACATCCTACATGTGAGTGAAATTATACGGTTCTCAACTTTTTATGTCTAAATTATTTCAATTAGCATTTAATCTTGGGATTCATCTATGTTGTCTCAAATGACAGGATTTCATCTTTTCTTATGGCTGAGTAGTATTCCATTGTATGTACGTACCACATCTTCTTTATCCAATCATTTATCAAAGGACACTTCAGTTGTTTTCATGTCTTTGCCACCATGAATAATGCTGCAATGAACATCAAGATGCATATATCTTTACAAATAAATAGTTTCAAATGTGGGGGCTATGTAGATACCCAGAAGAGGAATTGCTGGATCATATGGTAATTTTATTCTTAAGTTTTTGAGGAACTGCCATACTGTTTTCCATAGTGGCTAAACTAATTTACATTCTCAGCAGCAGTGTATAAAGGTTTCTTTTTTTCTCACAACGCTTTCAATACTTGTTATTACTTGTCCTGTTGAGGGTAGCCGTTCTAACAGGTGTGAGGTGATATCTCATTTTTGTTTTGATTTGCATTTCTCAAATATCTAGTGAAACTGAGCATCTTTTCATATGTCTGTTGGCCATTTATGTCTTCTTGAGGGAAGTGATTGTTCAGGTCCTCTGCTCATTTTTAATTGGATTGTTTATTTTTTGTTGTTGGGTTGTATGAGTTCTTTGTATATTTTGGATATTACACCTTTATCGGAGGCGTTGTTCGCAAATATCTCTTTCAATTCAGTTGGTTGCTTCTTTGTTTTGTTGATGATTTCTTTCGCTGTGCAGAAGCTTTTTAGTTTGATATAGTCTCATTTATTTATTTTTACTTTTACTTCCCTTGCCGTCGAGGTCAAATTCATAAAATCTTCTCTAAATCCAAGGTCCATGAGGTTAGTACCTGTTTTATTCTATGCAATTTATTGTTTCAGGTCTTATATTCCAGTTTTTGATTCATATTTGAATTAATTTTAGTATATGGTGACAGATAGCAGTCTAGTTTCATTCTTTTGCATGTGACCTACCAATTTTCCCAGCACCATTTATCAACGAGGCTTTCCTTTCTCCAGTGTATGTTTTTTGGCTACTTTGTCTAAAGCTTTTTGCTCTTGTATACATGGGGATTTATTTTGTGCTCTCAATTCTGTTTCATTGCGTTGTCTGTTTTTTCTGTCAATACTATGCTGTTTCAATTATTATCGCTTTGTAGTTTAATTTGAAATCAGGTAGTGTGATACCTCAGCCTTTGTTTGTTTTTCTACTGATTGCTTTGGTTGTTTGTGTTCTTTTGAGATTGTATACAAATCAGATGATTTTTTGACCTATTTCTTTAAAAAAAATGCTGTTGTAATTTTGATGAGGATTGCATCAAATTTATACATTGTTTGGGTAACATGACCATTTTACTATGTTGATTCTCCTAATTTATGAACACAAAATATCTTTCCATTTCTTTGTGTCTGCTTCAATTTCTTTTAATAATGTCTTATAGTTTTCGGCATATAGGTCCTTCACATCCTTTGTTATGTTTATTCCTAGGTATTTTCTTTTTTGTTGTTGTTACTATTGCAAAAGGAATCTTTTTATTTCTTTTTCTGAAATTTTATTATTAGTATACAAGAACCTAAGGTTTCTACTGTTGTGTGTGTGTGTGTGTGCGCGCGCGCGCGTGTCTGTGTGTTTAGTGTTCAGAGTTTTCTGTGTAAAGAATCATGTTGTCTTTAAAAAATGACAACTTGATTTCTTTATTCTCAATTTGGATGCCTTTTATTTCTTTCTCTTTCCTGATTACTCTGACTATGACTTCCGATACTATATTGATTAAGAGTGGTGAGAACAGGAATCCTTGTTTTGTTTCTAATCTTAGAAGAAAAGCTTTCAGTTTTCACCATTAAGTATATTAGCTGAGAGTTTGTCATATATGGCCTTTATCATTTTGAGGTGCTATCCTTCTGTATCTATTTTATTAAGTGTTTTATTCATAAATGAATGTCATATTTTGTCAAATGCTTTTTCTGCATTTATTGATTTGATCTTTTAAATTTTATCATTTATTTTGTTTATATGGTATATCACATTGATCAATTTGTGGATGTTGAACCATACTTATCTCCTTGGAATGAACACACCCTAATGGTTATGCATAATCTTTTTAATATGTTGTTGTATTTGATTTGCTAGCATTTTTTTTTTTTTTTTTACGATTTTTTCATTTGTATTTATCAGCAATATTGGTCTGCATTTATGTTTGTGTATGTGTGTGGGCGGGGGGAGTTATTCTTACCAGATATTGGTATCATGGTAATGTTGGCCTCTTAGGAAGTATTGTCTCTTTTCCAATTTTGTGGAAGAGTTTAAGAAGGACAGGTATTTAATCATCTTTGAATGTGGGTATAATTCACTAGTGAAGTGTTCTGGTCCTGGACTTTTATATTTTGGGGAGGGTTTTGATGATTGTTTCAATTTCCTTACTGCTGATTAATTGGTCTATTTAGGTTTTCTAGTTTTTTTTATGATTCAGTCTGTAAAGGTTATATATTTCTAAGAACTTGTTCAGTTCTTCTAGGTTATTAACCTTCTATCCTTCTCAAAAATTAACTCAAAATAGATCACTGACTTAAATGTAAAACTGCAAAACTCTTAGAAAATAATACAGGAGAAAACCTAGAAGACCTTGGGTGTGGTGATGAATTTTTAGATATTATACCAAAAGCATGATCTGTGATATAAATCGATAAACTGGACTTCGCTAAAATCAGAAACTTCTACTCTGTGAAAGACAATGTCAAGAGAATGAGAAGACAAGCCACAGACTGAGAGAAATTTTTGCAAAAGACTCATATGATAAAGGACTGTTAACCCAATATACAACTATCCCTTAAAACTCAGTGATAAGAAAACAAACAACACAATTAAAAAATGAGCCAAAGACCTTAATAGACCCTCACCAAAGAAGATATATAAATGGCAAAAAAAAAAAAAAAGAAAAGAAAAACATGAAAAGATGCTTTACAGCATACATTAGGGATTTGCAAATTAAAACAGTGAGATACCACTACACACTTATTAGAATGGCCAAAATCCAAAACATTGACATAATCAAATGATGGCAGGAATATGCAGCAATAGGAACTCTCATTCATTGCTGGTCAAAATAGTAAAGTCACTTTCAACCACATATCAGCAATTTCTTATAAAACTAAACATTCTCTTACCATACAATCCAGCAACTGCTTTCTTTGATATTTACCTAAAGGAAAAGAAAATACCTACACACAAAAACCTACACACAAATGTTTATGTTAGCTTTATTCATAATTGCCAAAACTTGGAAGCAACCAAGGTGTCTCTCAGTTGGTGAATGGTATAAACTGGTACATCCAGACAATGGAATATTCAGTGCTAAAAAGAAATGAACTATCAAGCCATGAAAAGACATGGAAGAAACATAGATGCATATTACTAAGTGAAAGAAGCCACAGCAAAACTATGGAAACAATAAAAGGATCAGTGGTTGCCAGGGATGATGGATGGATGAAAAGGTAGAATATAGAGGTTTTTTTTTTTTTTTTAAGGCAATGACACCACTCTGTATGATACTTTCATGATGGTCTTATAAAACTAAACATTCTCTTACCATACAATCCAGCAACTGCTTTCTTTGATATTTACCTAAAGGAAAAGAAAATACCTACACACAAAAACCTACACACAAATGTTTATGTTAGCTTTATTCATAATTGCCAAAACTTGGAAGCAACCAAGGTATCCTTTAGTAGATGAATGGGTAAATGAACTGTGGTACATCCAGACAATGAAATTTATTTAGTGCTAAAATAAAATGAGTTGTCAGGGCATGAAAAAACACAGATGAACCTTAAATGCATATTACTAAGTCATAGAACTAATCCAAAAAGCCTATATATTGTATTATTCAACTATATGGTGTTCTAAAAAAGGAAAAACTGTATATATTATAATAAGTTTAATTTTTGCAGGTATTTAAGAAGGGGAGATGACTAGATGAAGCACAGCAGAATTTTAGGGCATTGAATATGTTCTATAATATTATAATGACGGATATATGTCATTATACATTTATCCAAACTCATTGAATGTACAATACCCAAAGTGAACCATATATGGAGTTTGGATAATAATGATCTGTCAAGATAGGTTTATCAATTGTAACAAATGTGCCTCTCTGGTAGGGAATATTGATAATGGATGAGGCTATGCATGTGTGAGGACAGGGTGTATATGGAAACACTGTATCTTTTCTTCAGTATTTCTGTGAAATTTCATCTGCTCTACAATAAAATCTTAATAAAATAAAATTATATCAAAGGATTCTATACCATTGCATCATGCTGCCATGTCTCTTTTGTTGTTATTTGTGGATAACCTGCAGAGACTTTAGTTTTTGTGAATATATAATATGCCAGTAATTTAGAAAGTGAATGTAAATTAAGTGTCATGCAGCATAACTTGAATAGCTTTAAATCAGTGATCACATAGTAAGTTAGAATATATTTTATGTGACTATATATATTTTTACTATTACTTCTCTATTTAGAAGTATACTTTTTATTATTTTAAGAGTTCCAGTGGATACTTTTGAAATTGTCTCCAAAATAATTGTTGCATTTAAAAATATTAGGCACACAAAAATAGCTCAAATAGAGACAAGACTGACTGATTATGGAATTGAAATATATGTTTCTCAATTAGGGAGAATATTATAAGTCCTTTCCAGAAAGTATTTGACTGGATTGTTTTCATATGTTAGAATATATGTACAGAACACAGACGATAGAGTTGTTATTCATCGTTGATATATCTTTTTGCTGACAGAGTGGTTTTTAATGTAAAAACAATTATAAATTAAAAATTTTGTCTGATTTTAAACAGCTCAATTAGGAGAGTGTCTCCACGTAGGGTCAGTGTTGTGCATTAGACTACACGCGTGAAAGAGAGTGTTACTTTTTTCTATGCCAGTAATAAAACAATGAAATGATCACCCATATGCTACTGGCCTCATTTACAATAAGCCTATGTTATTAACCTCAGCAGAAAATGTAAGCGACACATAAATAGGTCTCTGTGTGCTCATGTATGTTTTCCTCATGCAGAATATTGAAATTACTCAATTTTTAAAAATTACCCCCTTGCAATTTCTGTTGCTCCTTGGTTCAAATCCCGTACATATGAGTTGTAAGGGTGCCATGTGCCATGCACTACTAATGAGTAATTCCAGTTTATAATAACAGCATCTGAACACTGTACCATCAGACATTTCTAAATTCAAATTTAGAAATTGGTCACATTGAGTTCTAGTAAACTCTTATTTTAGAAAAGGCCATTATGAAAAGGTTGCAATTCCAAAAAATAATCATGAGAATATACACATGTAGACAGCCTAGGGAACTTGAAGCTTCTGAGTAGTATGTATTCTAAAGAAATCTGAGGCTTTTTGCTTTTAGACAGTTAGATGATTGATAGATGGATAGATAGATAGATAGATAGATAGATAGATAGATAGATAGATAGATAGATAGATAGATAGATGCATGCATGCATGCATGCATGCATGCATGCATACATACATACATACATACATAGATGATAGATAGATGATAGATAGATTGATGATAGATAGGTGATAGATGGATAGAGATTGAGATCTCCAAACTACTTCACGTCTCTTTCTCTTCCAAGTGCTTCTAGAACATCGTACCACATATTCCTAGTTTTCCTGTCTCAGTAATTGCTTCTTCTCATACCTCTGATCTAAGGGCTTAGTCTTTAACTTTCATTTCTGTTTAAACTCCATCTTTAGATTATCATTTTCAGACTCGCAGTACATTACTGAATGTGTTTCTTCAGCTCCAATAATATTCTTTGTTGCCAATGGCATATTTCTTGATATTTCTCCTTGGATAAATATCAATATTTCTTAACCCCTTCCTGTCTTTATTTTTTATTGCATTTATGATGATCTGACATACAATATATATTTATGCATTTGGATATATATTTGTGTCTCTCCACCCTCTTAACCTTCCATAATATAAAGACCACTAGGACAGGTGTTTTTATCTCTTTTGTTCACTGCTGTATCCCAGGACAAATGATAATTTGACACTTTAATAGTTACTTAGTAAATAATTGTTTAATAAATAATCTATCTCTTAACTTTCTAAAGTATTTGAGGCATCTGTTTGGTCCTTATAAATATCATTTTCATCAACTTTAGGAAATATAGATCATATCAGATTGTAATTTAAGGATAGTTAAGCTGATTTTAGCAAAGGATAATAATAATTCTCACACTTTTTGCTTCTAAAAGGCCTTTATTACTCTTTGAGATCTCACATTTATCTTTTACTTTGCTTCTTCTAAAATTGTCTTTTCAATATTCAAACTTCAGTATAACTAAAATAATGTATACATTTTAAAATATGAAAAATTTTATTAATTTATTTAAACATCTAGTTGTCACAATTACAATTACAGAATGTGCTTCTTAATCACAAATCATAATATTATCTTATTTTAAAATAAACTAGTACTGATACTTTATATTTTTATATCAACTATGTATTAGGCACAATGCTATATGCTTCGAGTAGCTTATAACACCAAATATACAGATCTCTGTAAAAGGCATATTATATTTATCTTAATCAGTTGAGGTAAGAGTGCTTCAGAGAACATAATTAAGTTATTCCAAATTTCACAGCAGACAACTGAGAAAGTTGAAATCCTTATCGGAGTTTCTATCTCAAAAAGCCATGCCCTAAAAAAAAATCTAGCAGGTCAGGCCCATCGATATTTACTTCTTAAAAAAATATATCAGCTATCCATCCCTGATTTTGTTTTTTAATGCCTTGGATTCTTGGGTGATATTGAGAAATTAATAATAACTATGTTTTGTATTATTTAAAACAATGCATAGATTTATATGATATGAATGTTGAATTTTTTTGTATTTTTTCTTCTATTCCCCTCCAGAACCAAATCACAGAAATATATAAGAAGAAAATATATCACCAATCATAAAGTGAATTGTAAGGTAAATTTTTCTGTTATTTTTATTACTTTAAAATGTTGTTTATATTATATATTGTGGTCATATAGTTTCTCTTAAAAGTCCTTATAGTATACTGAGATATTTAGAGATTAGGCAGATCAGTTTTCTGTGTTTTGTAATCAATTCTATAAAAATATCACTCCCTATTGATTTCCCTAATAGATTTTGGAACTCTTTCTTATAGGCACACTTTCAAACGTCATAGAATGAACAAAGGTGCATTGACGTTAGGCTGATTTTCTGGTTGTTTCTAAATTTCCTTTAAAAAGAGTGAAAGCTCAAGAAAGAGACTGACTTATGTAAAATCAATTTCTCTCAATGGATATGTTATTTTACTACATTTCAATATTTTATAACTCTTTCTAAAAAGCAATTTTTATATTTATATGCTTGAGATATATACACACAGAAAGAGAAATCAGATTACATATGTTTTATTAATCACTCGTACTTTTTGCTAATGTAGACCTCTTTCCTAATGAACACTGATTTTATGTTTTATAACATCTATTTAAACTTCAGTCTATAGAGATATAAATGTCCCTGGCTATTAATAATCATTTATCCGTGCAAATCCATTTATAGACAGAATTTATTAAAACAATGATAGTTATATTTGAATAAAATGTATAATAGGTATAGCTATTGAAAAAGTTAATAAGTTGTTGAGAAAAAATAGTTTCAACCATTTGGTGAATGACATCTGATACACAATTGCCTTGCATTATACAAAACATTTTTCTTGAATACTTGAAATTTTTATGAAAAGATGAAATATATGTATAAAAGCTATGAGATCAAAAGATGCTATTTTAATTTACTTTGTATAAACCATACTTCACACACAAGTATAATATGTAATTACCTAACATTTTAGGTAAGTATGCATCTTTCTTATTAAATCTTGCTCATTTACATCAACGGAAAGGATTGAAAACGTTGGTATTTCAAAACCAACATTTTTCAAAGTCAAATTTTATTTTTTCATATAATAGACTAATTGTTTTAGAAAACCAATTCTTATTATGGTTCTGTTCTTGTGATAATATATTAAATATGAAAACAAGAAAGCAAATCTAAACCAATTTGTGTTCCATTCAATTCAAAGATAAAAGATATTACAGGTTTCAACTGTAGGTTTCCCCTGTCTCATCCCTACCACTTGTGCATGTCCTGAGTGACCCTCAGGACACTAAAACCTTGATGATGTTAGAAACTTTGAGCAAGAGAGAGTGTTCTTATCATATAGCTTCAGAATTGGTTTGTGTTGCAAAGAAATTCTGTTTGAAAATGCCCTTTTAGATGTAGGAACCTGTGGGAGTTTATACTGATTGACTTCATCAGTTAAATCTTAACCATGTCTTTATGTGGACTTTATATTAAAATTTATTTAAACTTTGACTCTTATAAGTCATTCCCTAAATTCTATTGTAGAATATAAGATTTGAGGGCTTAAATATCAAGACAATATGCATATATAAAGATTAAAGACAGATTTGGGATTAATTTCTTTAACAAAGGAAATTTTCGATACTACATTGATTAGTATGTTTGTAATTTTCCTCTTTTTTTTTTTTTTTAATATCTGGCTTATAGACAACACTGTTCTACATAAAAGATACAGGCTTATTTTTTTAAAGAAAAATTCTCATACCTTACTTCTATAACTTAGAAGAAATTTCATCAAACTTAGACAATTTTTAGAAAGGCATATGTCCACTTAAATTAAATATTGAATTGCCTTTGTTATAAAACTCAAAATATATGTGCTGAATGTTTAATGAAGTAGAACTTCAAACTGCCTTCTAAGTTATAAAATAGTTAATAGGAGTTCCATAATTAAAAAAAAAAAATATTCCAAGGTTAGTAGACAATAAACAATTTCATTAATTTAAATAAAATAAATGTAATTTATACATGTTAACATTCAATACATATCCTTTTTTCAATGAATTATTATTTTCTTTTACAATTATGGAAAATTGCATAATGCATGTTTAATCGATTGTTATTTAATATTTTTCTTTCTTTATCTCAAAAACGTGAGTACTAATATATTTCTACTCTATACATTTCTAAAATACTATTTCAGATAGTTTATATTAGAAAAAATATATAATCTGTCTGCTGTACTTACCCAATAGTAATTTTAGGTTTTTTTTTGCTTGTTTGTTTCCATGTGCTTTTCTTGGTCCAATAAGTAGTCTTTATATGATTATATAAAGAAACCAAGTAAATCGTACAACTACCTACATGTCAGTATATAATAGACTGTGTAAGTTTGTAGTCATTAATATGACTACATATTACATATGACTAATATTAAATGTGCTTAATAAATGACTAGTGTTTGTGAACTCATTTACCCCTCAAAATTACCACATAATGTAGTTATGATTATTACTTTCTGGAAGAATTGTGAATAGATGAGAATAGCATGATTTTTGTAGGAGTATAGATATTAACTTTTTTAAGTAGATAATTATTTTAAAATATCAACTAAAATGAAAATAAAATGTGATTACATTAAGTTTAAGATTTGCTTATGCTTGCATTCGTAAGTACAGAGGAATCAAACATCATCAGATGATGCCAAACAGTTAGCATGGGGCCCCCACCTGTAGTAGGTCATGTGGGTTGATTTGCTTGTCTGAGTTTGGTTTGAACTGGTAAAAACACTCTGGTTTCTTGTTGCCATTGTTAAGATGCATGAGCTCTGTTTGAAAAATAAGTAATTCTAAAAAGTAACACCAGGGACTCCCCTGTTAGAGAGAAAAGTGATCACAACATTTTCATTCCTTCTGCTACCATTTGTTTGGATGTTAGAGGCAATGGCAAAGAGAGTTTGTACTTGTCTCTAGAATGGATTTTTTTCTCTTGTCATGTAGTCATGGTAGATTTATGACACCTTCTCTCCTCTGGGGGACAGAATCAAGCTGACAGTTTGTGAGGAAGAATGTGATTATGTACTCTCAAGTTTCTTGCACATTTGTTGATGAACGGCAGTATTCATGTGGCTTAAAGTAAAATGTTTTCTCTGTTGCTTGTTTACTCAACAATGTTATTGTGTTATTAATTAAAATCTGTCTCATTGAAAAAAAATTTCAGTCTATATTAAATCTATCATTTCAACATTTCAAAACTCACCAAATTCTTCAACTTCTTAAAAAAAATAACCTTATAAGAAACATTTTTTTTAAATTCAGTGATCACACACTTGAAGTTAATTTATATAAATCATAAAATTTTTCAATGCAGATTTATAAATAAATATATTTTCTTGGAAGATAAAGTAATATAATTATTTAAAAAATAAATGAATCTTTTGAAATATAATATTTTCTTTGAGTTAAATGCAAATTTTCTCAAATATTTTCTTGTTTCTAAGTATTCTACTACTTTTCATATTAATTATTTTTCCTTTTTTGTAATTTTCTACCCTGCAACTTAAACTACTAGATTTTTCGTTTCCCCAGATACATTTTTGACTCATCTCTTATAAATACCAAGTCTTTCTTACTAAATCTATTAGCCTCAGAAGTATAGTTAACTCTCATCTTATTTTTGTTTATATTCTACCTTTCTGCCTCTCCGACTGAAACTCCCTCCCGTCTGGGCAAAGGCACATTAAATACCTGGCATAAAATAGATTAGTAAATGTTAATTGAATTGAACTAAGGGATGAAAATGGTCAAGAGCTAGTTTAATAGAATATGCATCCTAAATTGCACAAAGAAATCTCAGAGAGCAGAGGTTTGGTAAGCAGTGAGGGAGGAACATGTTGGCTTTTGACCCATTAGCATGAACTAGTTTATTGGATTAACAAAGTTTTAGTGTGGATGATTGGGAAGGCATTGACTGTGAAGGAATGAGCTGTGACTGATATTGCTCCACTGAATGAGAGGATGAGGAGAATATCAGAAGGATGTCAAGGGCTGACCTACCTGAGCTCAAGACAAAGAGCTGAGCTTTCAGGTGTCCAGTCAATGGTTAACCTACCATATGGGATGTCTATAATTAAAGAAAAAAAATCACAATGCTGGATATTTTCACTTTTTTGCAAACAAATTATTAGATATTCTAAGCCAGATGTGAAGTGATTGAGAAAAACAATTTCATTTAATATTTAGAATAATCCAATTGTATTTCCTTCATTTTATTGATAAAAAGCTAAACCGGGATTGATTATGAGTGTTTCTGGTACAAACACTCTGTTATAATTAACCATCAGGAATGTGCTGTGTATATAATTTTATTTATGCAGATGTGTAGCATGGTTGAAGCACTCTGGTATTTAGAATTATTTTTTTTTCTAATTATGGATTCATGATTATGTTCTTCATACTTTTACTTCCTGCTTTCTTTTCAAGTATCATACTAGAACTTCTATTTCCAATCCCTTCAAAATATGTGCAAATTTTTGTTTCTTTATGTGTTTTTAAGCCTAGAATTTGCATATCTTTCATGAAATTTTCAATAGATCTGTGTCTATAGAGTTTTATGTAAATAAAAATAATAACAAAGGGATAGAGAAATCATACTGAAATATGAACCATTCGGAAAACACAATTACTTGTGTAAGTGATTTCCTAATTATAGTATGCAATAATTGATATACACAAAAAATGAATGTCACCTTTTTGAAATTTGAGGGGGTTTTAGGACAGTTTTACAAAAACATGAGGGCCTCTGTACACATCTTCTGACTTAATTGCTATGTATTTAATTATATATTTTATAGACTAAACTCAAGTTCAAACCGTAGTAAGCATTTGTGGTTTAAATATACCATCTTTTGTATTTTACACCAGTTTTACAAATCTATGAATATTTTTTGTAATTCCACATACTGTTGTTCAACCTTTCCCAGAATTTTATATTCTCCATCTCACCGCCGAACCACACATCCCAACACATCACAGAATCTCAATCTCACTGTGTCCTTTTTTCTTAAGTTCTTGCCATCTGTGAACCCAAAACAATGATAACATTAGCTATTGATATATTAGCTATCTGTTGCTGCCTTCTGAAATTTAATTCTGTATTGTGGTTAAGATTCAGAGCTCTTTGAACGCAACTATCAAGGAATGACTTAAGTACTGAGAAATTCTCTTCTACAATAGGCCTGCGAAGGTTTTTATTGAGCTTTATATGTGTATCTGTTTTTTATGTGTGTGATGTGGAATGTTTAAATAGGAGCCCATGACCTATCTTAAATCATAAATTCAACATCATAAGTTTTTGAGAAATTATAACATTACATGTTATACTGGTTAGTTATCTCTCTGAGTAATCACAATGATCTACTAGGGTAGATATTAATATTCCCATTTCTTCTGAGAAGAACTTATTGAACAAGTCAATCTAGATCATGTGGGCATTCACATTTAGGTTTCCTGGCTATAGTTTTAAAACTTTCTCTTATATCAAACTGGCCTGTTTGTTGCCTGTTCTTTTCACTGTGCTTCCTCATTGCTATGATTTCTATTTTATCTCAGAAAAATATATTGGTTTTTATTACATCTGTTTTGGGATTCAAATATAGGCATATTTATAGGGACATAAAAATGTCTTAGGACCTCTTTTGATATAGCTGTACTTATTTTAAACTAGAATATACTACAACATAATGCCATCTATTTCAGAGTTATTGCAAAAGTGGTGTATCCAGATTGTTTTCTAAAAAGGTAAAATAAAGTTTAGGACCAATTTTATCATGAGTGCTGGTTTTATTTATTAAGCCTGCTCTGAAAGTACAACCGAAGCCATTGTACAGAGCTGAAGACATATCTACTAATAAATGGCCACTTATTTCTGATTTAATGTCACTTCTGAGCACCGGTAAATCACCTGGTGAGATACCAAGACAAAACATAAGATCTTTAAGTTTTGAGGTTTCCTGTCAAACTGTAATTTTATGTAGTTAGATGCAAACATTAAATCTGTTGCTTACAGGCTGACTAAACTAAAGAAATGAAAGTTGAGGTCTGTCTCTCTCATTTAGGCCTTGATTTGGCAGATTAACTAGATTTGTCATTTATCCCACTGGTATATGATTTTTAAAGTTGGGTGTAGCGAATGTGATCTTACAGGTGACAAAATTTATTTTATATTAACATAATACATTGTGTAAATCATGACAATTCAACTGAATTCAATTATTTTTTTTTATTTTAAGTTTTGAAAACCATAAAGTATCAAGAAACATAAAACATTTGTATCTGTTTACCATAAGCAAACTATTATTTTTACTTCTACCCAGTACAAAACATGAAATTCTATCCAGTTCTTCTGCGTAAATTAATTTTTAAATCTTTTTAAAACTATAAAAAAATAAAATATTTTGATCATTGCGGAAATAGGCAATTTATTTTAACGTCTTTTAGTTGTTCTTTTCCACTGTTGAAATGATGAAGTTGATCTAATATGAGTATATAGGGCCAGGTACATTGAGTAGAGATGACAAATCTGGTAGTCTCCCAAAAGGATTCATTACAATATCAGAGATACATTTTTCAACAGAAAAATAGTTACTGTATTTCTATATGTCATTGCTTTGACTAACAATTTTATTTGGAAAACTCCTCTATGATATTAAATTAGTTCATGCAAAATAAAAGTTCAAATATAAGGTTCAGCCTCCCTCAACAGAAATTGTAACTAGATATTTTGTAGACAGTAATTTATAGTGAATTATATTTATTTGCTTTTGTCAATAATATGTAGAAATTATCAAATTTGAAAAAGAGGGTACTTATATTCTGAGCAGAATACTAAATACTGCATAATGTTCAATATTTCAGTCACTGGTCATACATTTTCAAATGAATAATGCTATAAATCTTCAACTGAGAGTCCAAAGGTCCAAGCAAGACTGGAAGCTCTGCTTTTTAACCCTCATTAGTAGTGCGTTCTTGAGTAATTAATGCTCCTTTTCTGGCATCAGGCTCGTTATTCAATAATTATCAGTGGGGTGGAATGGAAGTTTGTAACTGCCAATCCTTGAATCGGGTTCTTTTTATTATAAAGCTTCCGTGGTCCAGGTTACAGTGATAAACATAATTACTAAGTTTATTGTAATGATACATTCATTTCATTTGAAAGTTCTGCTTTATTCAGTTATTTAATATTAAATTATATTTTCTTAAAAGTTTAATAGGCTATTTCGATCAAGTTCAATTTGAGGACTCAAGTAGGATTCTATCTGGAACAATGAAATGTAAAAGTATATTTGAAGACAAACATATTTCTATTTGACAGAAATATTAGATGATAAAAAGGAGTAATAATTTATTAATTAAAATAATGGTAGCATACTTGTCATTATGTAAGAAAGTATCTTTACTTTTTAGAGGTTTATGCTAAACTATTTAGAAATAAATTTCTTTATATGCGGGATTGGCTATAAAATAACTCATCAAAATATGTGGACAAAGCACATATGACAAAATGTTCATAATTGTTAAATCTGGATTATAGATTAAATGTGATTTTGCACCTATACCCCTTAGTGTAGTTTTAATGCTAAGAACTGGCCCAAACAGGGACAAGACTTATTAGATATCTTTACAGTTAGGGATTGCACTAAGACAAAGTTCTAACATATGGAATGTATCCTATATATATGCTTGAGTAAAGCTGTATCTTTCATTACCCCAACTTCTTGAATTATAAAAATTATTATACATATAAATATACTTCACTAATATATAGTAAATGTATATTATTATTTGTAAGTATACATATACTAATACAATATATGTATTATAGACACATGAACGTGTGCCTGTGAGTGCGCACGCGCGCGTGCGCGCGCGCGCGCGCACACACACACACACACACACACACACACACACACACACACATACACATACACACGTCAAGAAACTGGACAGAACTAAAGTATTAGGTAATAATAATGTGAAGAACTAGTGTCTTAGCATGGCCTGTCAAAACAAACTGCCATAGACTGGGTAGCTTAAACAACAAAAATTTATTTTCGCACATTTCTAAAAGCTAGAAGTCCAAGGTCAAGATGCTAGCATCGTTAGCTTCTAAGGCTCTCTTCCCAGCTTTTAGATGGCCGCCTCTTTATCTGTGGCCCCCTCCTTACTGCATCCTCATATGGCAAGAAAAGAGAGAGCACACTCTTTGATGTATCTTCTTATAAGGGTTCTAATTCCATCGTGAGAGTTTCACCCTCTTTATTTAATCTAAACTTAAGTATCTCCAAAAGCCATCACTTTGTAGGGTAGAGGCTTCTACGTATGAATTTTGAGGGAATGCAGTACAATTCAGTTCATAGCCACTAATAAGGATGATTTGAGGTAAATGTTCTATGTTTTAGTGAGGATAGAGATATTGATAAACTTCAGAATTTTAAAGTCAGGTTGATTAATTTGATTTCAATTTGTTTTATTTGTTATCGTTACCTATGTATATCCTCAAGTAAAGCTGAACCTTTCATTATACTTAGGTAACAAATATTTATTGAGAGTTTAAATGGTGCCTTTAAGTGAACAGCATTTCTATATTTTAAAATATGTAAACTTGTCTCTGGAGAGCTAGGAATTATTTTTTTGTGAAAGTAACCCTTCATTTTTGCCATCAAAGTACCTAGAAGACTTCAAACCTAAAATCTCTCTTAGCCAGGATAGGCACACACACACACTTACACCATGATCAGGCACTCCATCAAGCTTCTCATCTGCTTTTAGGATAGACATAATGCAAAAAAATATCTGCTTGAATACAGGCTTTGGTATCAGAGAGACCTGAGACCTGGGTTCAAATTTCAGTTCTGACATTATTATCTATTAAGAAAAGTATGCCTAAATTGTATCATCTACAAAAACAAACGAGCAAAAAAAATGCCGCAACAAAACAATGTTTGTTTTGAGATATTTATAAATTAATAATACAATACCTAACACATATAAATATCTCAATAAGGATATCTCTTTTTAATATTTTTGTCATTATCTATTACCCAAAGGTAGAATGCAAATATAATAATACAATTTTTTCAGATTTTAAAATAAGTATAAATAAAACATTTGGAAATCAATCTATATTATTTGACTTTTCCAGAATACTTTTCTATTTTTAAGGGTAGTATGCAATAGCTTTTTTTTTCCTTTCCAAACAAGCAGCACAAAGTCAAAATTTGAAGTAAAACATTAGCTTACTGAGCCTTTAAAAGATTACACATGCTCAGCCCTCAGTGAGTAGAGCCTCTAGGAATGGAAGACAATGAACTTTATGGAGCTGTGTAGATGTTAAAATGAATCCAAGTAGAAAAAATTATAATTAGGGACTATTAGTATTTTGCTTTAGAGCTTATATTTTAAATTGCATCTGAACTGGTAAAATAAATTCAAAATTGCTATACTTGGCAAATTTTCAAGCAATCAATTAAAAATATAAAAGGAAGCTATATGTATTTTTTTGCAGACTCGTATATAGAGTTTGTAATTTATCAAGTCGAATCAAGGATTATTTTTAAACACCTATGTGTGAAACATTCTTCAAAGTAATACAGAAAATAATTTCTTCTATGCACACTGATTTTAGCCTATAAAGAATTTTCACATATTTTTGCTTCAATTTATTCTCCCACATAGTGTGAATTAAAAATTGAATTAAATCCACAGTTGAATGCATACTATTGTTTTGCTCTTTCTTTAACATTAGCAATCATATTATTATCTTTTAAAAATTTTTTGTATTCAAATTCATGTTTGAAATACTGAAATCACGTCTGCTCTTCTAGTATACATGTTTTGCTAATTCAATTTAAGCTAATTCAATTCATAAATTCTTCTTTCAGGAAGTCCAAATTCTGTATTTTTTTTCTTCAACACATTTTTATCTAGTAACATGTGACCATCATCGTAGCCAGATATCAATTTCATAAGACCCAGATCTAGAAGTCTCTTAAGTAAACAATAACATAAGCAAGGATAATAGAAAGTCATAGAAGATATGTTTTGACGAATTATAGAGTATCTTCATATTCTCACTTAACTGTGAATAATTTAAACTCAATTGTTGAGATATAATTAACATATAAAACACACCTATTTAAAGTGTAAACTTTAATATGATTTGAAATCATTATATACAGTTAAATCATCAGCACAAACAAGATAGTTAACATTATCAGTTTCAATCAAATCTTCTACAGAGGTGATCATTTCATCTGTGAAGAAATAACTGTATACTTCTTTTCCAATTTACTTCTCTCTTATTTTTTTTCTTCCTTTATTTCACTGGCAAGAACCTCTTGTACAACATGGAAAGAATTGACGAGAATAGATAACCTTGTGTTTTTCCTTATTATAAGGTGAAAGGAAAATATTTTGCCTTGCAGCGTTAAGTATGATGTTGATTGTTGGTGTTTTGTAGATGCACTTTGTCAGTTTGATGCAGTTCCCTTCTATTTCTAATTTCCATGTCATTAATAATTAATGTTGGATTTTGTCAAAGCTTTTTCCCTAATACTATATTAAGATATAGAGTTTGTTATATGCAACATATATTTGATTGATTTTTCAAGGTAAACTAAACTTAAATTTCTGAAATAAATTCCTTGATTATAACATAGTACCCCCTTTTTATTTTCAATGTTTTGTTTTTTATTTATTTATTTTTTTTGGGTATAATTTGCAGGATTTGACTGCCAACATGATGTTGGGATTTTGGTATCTATATTATAATGTCTGTATCTGTTTTCTTTCTTTCTTTTTTTTTTCCCCCGAGATAATGTTAGGCTCTCAGAATGAAATGGAAAGTAGTCCCTCCTTTTCAATTTTGTGGAAGTGTTGGTGTAGAATTTGTTTGATTTCCTCTTCAAAGGTTTGAGAGAATATATTAGTGAAACTATCTGGCTCTAGATTTCCTTTTCGTACTTTTTAAATACAGATTCAATTTTTAAAAAATATTGGGTTATTAAGTTTCTCAATTTCCTCTTCAATGAGCTTTGGTAGTTTGTATCTTTCATAGAATTTGTGCATTTACTCCAAGTTGTCAAATTCATTGGCATAAAAGTGTTTTAACATATCTTTATTATCCTTTTAAAAACTTTAGTGATGTCACTTCTCTTATTCATGATATTGATAACTTGTGACTTTTCTCTTTTTCCCCTTCTCAGTATAACTGTGTATATAAAGAAAGTCTTGCTTTGGCTTTAAACTATAAACAATAATTTTTCTGGGTGTAGAATTTCCAGTTGACTTTTTTTTTCACTTTCAGTACTTTAAAGAAGTTGTTCTTCTGTCTTATAATTAGAAAAGCAATCTGTTGTTCTTCATATCTTTATTCCTCTCTACCTAACTTGTCTGATTTATTTAATTGCTTTAATATGTTCTCTTTATCATATGTTTTCAGCAATTTGATAATCTAGGTCTGCCAGGATTATCCTGTATTGCCCTCCCTGCCATGCATGCAGACTGGAAACTTCTTTTCTCTTTCCTTCTTCATGGTGTATGTCGATATTCTTTATCTGTAATTTAATAATGTTTATGAAATTTGAAACAGTTCTTCCTTTTTTTCTTCAAATATGATTTTCTCTGCTCCCTCACTTATTTTTGGGGAACCCAAATTATATGTACAATCAGCTGCTTAAATTTCTTTTACAGATGCTCTATAAAATTTTTGTTTTCTTTCTGTGTTTCAATTAGGGTAGTTTTTATCACTTTATGCTAAACTTAACAAATTTTTCTTCTATAATATCTACTTCACTCATAATCTCACCTAATAAATTTTTATCTTGTATGTTGAAGTTCTTATTTCTAGATATGCAATATGTTCTTTTTATATATTCCTTTGTTTATTTTTGAACATGTGAAACTTTATTATACTTTATTATTTGTTTTAATGTATTTTCTGCTAATTCTGATATTTTTAAAACTCATGCATCATATTTTATGGATCAGATTATCCCACTTTCTTTCATTCCTAGTAATCTTTGAATTCCAGATGTTGGGAATATTACCTTGTTGGGTGTTTGATATTTTTATATTCCTACAAATACTCTTAAGTTTTCCTGTGATGCAGTGAAGTTCATGGAAACTATTTTACTTTTTGTCGTGTTTTCAAGATTTGTTATGTGGATCCTTTACAGAATTTAGTCTAAAACTATTATTTTTTAAAACTGAGGCAACATCCTTCTAAGCTTTTGGCTGAAGGCCCTTGAATCATGATTTCCACTGTAGGTGGTTGGAAGAAGTACTGCGCTTGGCCCTGTGGGAAAGTCACTTACCATTACTTCTAGTCCTAACTGCTATTTCTCTCTCTGCCTGCTGATAGTTTCGTTATATGCATGTGTTTATTAATAATCAACTAATTTTCCAGGATTTTCTGATGCAGATTTCTGGGCAATTATATTTCATAACCCTCTCTGCCAGAACTCTGGTCCTCAATCCCTAGCCATTTTGTTTTTCCCAGATTTTTCAGTTTCATCTTCTTAATTCAGAAAGTCCGCCGGGCTTCTCCTGCATCCCCTCTCCTTGGACTGCTGCTTAAAAATTCTCTCAGGACCATTTCTGTGTTCATCTTGTTTATTTCCATTATGTTAGAAATTGCTATTGTTCAATGGTGATGTCTACAATTTTGAAAACTATTGTTACATATATATATATATATATATTTTGTCTATTTTGGTTATTTTTTTTTAAAGGAATATCCAGTCCCTATTTTTTTCATTTTTTTTTTTTAATTTAAAATCCTGGAAAATAAACTTTCAAAAGTTAATCTTTTTAGAAATTTCAAAGTGATTTTTAATTTATTAGAGGTATAAAAAACGATGTCAAAAATCCAATGAATACTATAAAGTGTAGATGTTGGAAGAGTAAATTTCTATTTTGGTGGTTAATTTAAAACAATATACATATACATTTTATATAAAGTTTACATGTAAATAGAGAGTCACATTTAGAAAACATAATTTCACTCAAGCATTTGATAATTCAATCACTTTTTTATATCCCAATTTCCTTGGTTTTTATCCTATTGCTTAGATTTTGCCCATTTGGGGCTCATTATTTCCCCCCTTTTGTTTCTTTGCTTTTTTCTTTTGATAATTTTGAGTTTAAAAGAAAAATTATAAGAATTATTTAAAGAGAGATGTTTATTAAAAGTAGCTAACATGGAAACATGATCAGAAATACAAGTACAGGAAATTACCCAGAATGCATTATTTAGATATAAAATGGTGGACAGTGTGAAATCTAGTTGAGATAAATGGAGAATTAGATGGAAAGGTCTAGATTATAATGAATACAAGTGCCAAAGGAGACATTAGAATGTGACAAAAGAAATATTCAGAGAAAATGCATAAGGATTTAGCACAGGTGTTTGTGAGTGCTTAGATGGTCCTGCTTTCCTAAATTAGATCACCTTCACTGAGCTGGGTTCATTCATGCATCTGTGGTCAGCTGGTGGGTTGGTGGGAGCTAGCTTGTGTAGAATTGCTTCAACTAAAACACATTTCTACTCTACACATTTCCTCTTATCCCCTTATAGAATGACAGGCTTGCTCTCATGGTGGATGCATTTGAGAGAGAGAGAGAGAGAGAGAGAGAGAGAGAGAGAGAGAGAGAAATTGAAGTGTTGAAAGACTTTTGAGACCTAAGTCATATCTGGAATGATGAAACTTGTATCACATTTTATAGACCTAAAGACACTCTACACTGGGTCTGATTTAAGAAGTGAAGAAAAAAATAGACTTTATATTTTAATAGAGAACACTGAAAAGTTACACTGTGGTGATAATGATTCAGGGATGAGTGAAAATTAATTTTACAATCTATCTATGACTAAAAATTTTATAATAGTATTTTTTTTTTAAATACTAAGATTGTAGAAGAATATCGAGCTGGACTAGAATTTTAAAAAACCCATTCCTATATATTCCTATATATATTTTGTAAAATAAAATGACAAAAATAAACAAAAAACAGTTTATTAAAACAATCAGAAAATAAAGGCATTATATACAATGAATGGTAAATTTCTCACCAGCAGTGCAACATACAAGAGGATAAATCTAATAAACCTCTGAGTGGGCATAGGTTATAAAAATATCATATGTATAAATATGTTTTAATAATATATAGTAAATGTATATTACTATTCATAAGTATATGTGTATATATATGTGTATATATAAAACAATATATGTATTATTCATACATGCACACAATTGAGGAAACTAGACAGAACTAAAATATAGGTGATAATGATATGAAGGACTGGTGTCTTATCTTGGCCTATCAGAACAAACTTTCACAGACTGGGTAGCTTAAACAATAGAAATGATTTTCTCTCAGTTCTAAAGGTTAGCAGTCCAAGGCCAAGATGCTAGCACAGTTAGTTCCTGGTGAAGGCTCTCTTCCTGGCTTTTAGATGGCTGCCTCCTTGCTGTGTATGGCCACCTCCTTGATGTGTATGGCCACCTCCTTGATGTGTCTTCACATGGCAAGAAGAAAGAGCACACACCTCGTTATTTTCTTATAAGGGCACTAATTCCATTAAGAGGATCCCACTGTCTTTACCTCATCTAAACCTAAGTATCTCCTAAAGACCTCATCCCCAGATCCTATCACTTTGTGGGTTGGGGTTCCTACGTATGAATTTCGAAGGGATGTAATTCAGTTCATAGTCACTAGCAGGGATGATTTGAGGTAAATGTTTTATGTCTTAGTGAGGGTCCAGATATTGATGAACTTCAATTGATTAATTTGATTTCAATTTGTTTTAGTTGTGTTATCTATAATTTATATGTTTATTTCTACTGAAGTTTCTGGTTGGTTACTAATTATCTGTAAAAGATGACTTCCTAAATTAAAACACAGTACTCTTTATCAAAGTCAAAATGACAGATATAATAGTGTCATAGTCCTCATTCCATGTCTTTATTTTTCTGAGTGAATCCTTTATGTAATGTAGCATATTAGCTGAAGACCATTTTTCAACTATCACATGAATAAAACATGTTAAAATAAGGTCTTATTTTTGCTATATTTTCTTCTTAAAGTGTTAATTTTTGTAGCCCTATAAAATATATCAGTGTTACATATTTTTGTCTCATATAGCTCTTATAAACTGGTCAAAAGCAAATCACGAGGTGATATTACGAAGGGAAAAGAATGGAGTTGACAGTGAAAACAGCAAAGGATACAAAACTGTTGAAAATGCTAAAGAATAGACAATTTTAAAATAATATTGGACACACATTTCAAAGTAACAAAAATAACTTTAAGGGCATTTTAACAAAACTGTAACTTAAAGTTAATTAGACCCTGATTATGTTTCCTTTTTTTAATGTATCATAGTTACATCTGTAACATAGTTATGTTTATTTCAAACACGAAGGTTTAACTTATACTCTCTTCAAAAATTCATTGCCTGAGGATTTAAGTTAATAAAGTAATGAAACATATAGATCATTTGTGACAGTAAGAGAAATTATCACATTCAGTCCTCAAATTGTTTTCTTCTCTTAGGCTCAGTCAGCAAGCAAAGGGTACCAATAGACCTTTATTACATAAATAAATAAATAAATAAATAAATAAATAAGTCCTCAAATTGTTTTCTTCTCTTAGGCTCAGGCAGCAAGCAAAGGGTACCAATAGACCTTTATTACAAAAATAAATAAATAAATAAATAAATAATGAGAGTTGACTTTTTCAAGTATTTTAATAAAATCACTTTAGAGTTGCTTTTTTGTTTTTCTATTTAGTCTTAATGACAGCAAATTTCTTCTGTTCAAAACAAGCTCTTAGAGAAGTTAAATTGTTTATTTTTATTAAGCTAACTATTACTTTACTCTTTACATTCTTGTATCCTTGTTTTTAAAAACTGAAATCAATTGACGTGGCTTAAGCAGCTATTGCTATTAGTGTAATTTAAATTTTTATTATATAGTAATAAATATATTAAAATTATTATGCTTAAAATGTCTTAATGTCTTAAATCTCAAACAAACAAATAAGCCAAAATAATTTTACTCTCAATAAGTGTTATCTGGATATAAGAAGAACTCTCTCTGTAATGAAATTTTTTAACCTTTCCAGACTATATAATGTCTCTAGTCCTTGTTTCAGAATTCATAAATTGTTGGGATTATCATGTGATTTCTAAGGTGACTTGAACCTACTTTTATTGACATCTTTATGAATGTCATTGAATTTTGATCATTCAGTTACCACTAGGGGGAACTAAACCCCCTAGAGTTCAATTTTGATTTTTTTTTTAAGTTATTTGATTATACAATTTATCACTTAGTATACAATTATACAGTTTCGATTTTAAGTTTTGTATACAAGTGAGGTTTTGTATATAAAAATTATTTCAACAAATAACCACAGAGACCATGGGTGAGTGGAACTATCATGCTTACCACAGCCAAGAAATATCCTGAGTGCAAATCTAAGTCCCTTGTTATGGATCTCTTGTTAAGTGCATTGCAGACATTTCACATGAGTGACAGTGTTTTAACACCCATAATTTCTCCACATCCTTTTTCCTTCTCTGTGTACATTTTTATCACATTTATACAATTGGGGACATTTTTTGGATAAAGCTTTAGGCTGCTAAGGCTGCCTATTTTTCTCCTCTATCTGTTCAGAGAAATGAGATGAATTAAGGAAACCTTTGCTGTGCTAGGTTCTGGTGTAATAGAAAATAAGGCACCGAATCCCAGAATAGGTTTGGAATAATCATACTCATGTTATTAAATTGAATAAATATGAATGATCAAGAGGACACAGTTAACAGATGATCTCACTATAATAATAATAATAGTCTATACATATATGAAATGAAGGTATATGTATGACATATGAGTATGCCAACAAAGATCTAGTTATAGCTAAGTGGATTACTAGATTTAACAAGATGGTCATCAGGCATCAAAGGAAAAGTAGTTTCTTTGTTTGTTTATGGCCAAATACAAGATTTAGACAGTAATTAATCCCTATATTAAGAAGACCAGTTTCTCTAGTCCCTGAAATAGAGACATCAAACCATTTTTAGGTTGAGTGCCAAAACACAGGGAACACTTGATTTTGAGAGTGTAGTTTAAAGTGTTACCAGTATTTTATAGGCCCAGAGTCATCAATTCCATTTCTCTAAGTCCTTTAGTACTTTAGAGGATGATGCAGAACTGTATTTCAGATGCCTCGATTTCTAGTGTAGTGGACCTCTCAGTTGCCCACGCTGATCCACAAAAGGCTTTCTTTTATGCACACACAATTATTAGCAGAGCCGTGAATGGAAATTATTATATTTAATGGAACTTCGTATGACCAGGATCATAAAGAACTTTAGAAAAACTCACCAGTTCTATTTCACAATCCTAAAAGACATAATGAGTTATGGCTAATAAAGAAAAAAATAGATCCTTATTACTGCAATGTCTGGAAATTCTAACCAGACCCTATCTTTATTCACAGCTAAGTACTATGAATAATATAGCTTAATGTATTGGATTCTAAGAAAGTAAATAATGGAAGTAACACAGTAATCATATTATTAATTTACAGTGCTTCTCTCAAAGCAGAATCTAGGACACTATACAAGGAACAAACAAAAATTATATCAATCTGGGCTCCTTGCCCAGAAATAGAACCACATAGAAAAAAATAAATAAATAAGGAAGAAAAAAATTGTCTATAAAAAGACAGTTGAAGAGAAAAAAAAAATCAAAAATTTTTACTGAATTAAAAATGAAAGTACTACATTGCAATCGTGGCTAAACATGATGATCCCATCAGATTTACTAACAGTTTTGTATATTACTGATAGGGAATAAGATATGGTTACTGAACTAGGAAAAAAAACTATTTTAATGATAAAAAGTAATTCCAAGAAAATCTATTAAGTGACCAAATTAAAGTTGTTTTTTTGTTTTTTGTTTTTTGGTTTTTGGTTTTTTTTACTAAAAATTATCAATAATGGAGAAAACATTGTTGAGTTCTTGGCCTTGTCTTCTAGCTAAAATAAATCCTGGTCTTAAATATAAAAGCTTTAGAAGCAGATTTTCTCATTGTGCTAGTCATAATCAGTGCATATCTATAGCGTTATGGGGCTTTGTGGTCATTGAGAATATTCAATAAAACATAATATTAAGTTCCCTAGGTGAGGTTTATGTGAAGTCCACCATCCAATAATAAGAAACATTTTTTTTTTTTTCCGATTTCAGCATACAACATGAAATTCTAAATTTCAGGCTAACTTTTCAATCAGCAATCTGATTTTATATACTTGTATGTCAAATTAAAGCTTCAGCATTTTTGACAGACTTAATAAGCTCCAGGTCCCCCCACCCACCGCCATATTCTCATTGACATCCTCAATCAGAAAATAAAATGAAATAATAAAGAATTTCACATTTAGACACAAAAGAATATTTATTGACTATTAATTAGGTAATTTATCAGTCTATTCTTGGAACCCTACAGAAGAATGAATTGACTTAACTTGAGCTCCATTAAGTACATGCCCTTTATCAGAGACCGTGACTATATCAGCTGATGAGAAAGACAGTTATACATTCTGCTACTGTCAGGAGGAAGGTTTTGAAAGCAGCCAAAGCTGTTTAACTCGATGCTAGCCACATAATAGATCTCTTTCATTTTGAAGACAAAATTTTCTAGCCAAAAGAAGTATTCTGGGTGAAGAGGACACTGTTGTGACATTGAGAGAGCTGGAGATAGGGTTAGCAAAAAGACAGTTTCAAAAGATTAATCAGAAATGACCAAAAGATAGGAGGAAAACCAAACAAAGCACAACTTTTGACATTGAAGCCAAGAACTGATTATTTCCAGTAGGAAGATATGGTCAGTGCTGTCAAATATTATAAAAAGTCCAGAAAGACATGTTTTGATACACACTGGATTTAACATAAAGTACTTGATGATCTTAGAAAAGCAATATCAGCTAGATGGTGAAGATATTTAGTCAGACTGGAATAGGTCGAGGAATGAACTGGAAGTGAAGTG
>NW_006432227.1:8398540-8410511 GCF_000325575.1 Pteropus alecto
AGAAAGAAAAAGCTGAAGAGAAAAAAATGACAGAATATTTTCTGTGTGCTTGCTAGCCTAGATGGAATAGATTTGAATATGTTTAAACACTGAGAGGAAGAGGCTAGTGGAGAAGGGGTTGAACTCATAGAAAAGGAAGAAAATAGTTGCTTTTTTAGAAATATGAGATGTGAATAAAAAAGGATTCAAAATATAGTAGAATGACCAATTTTAGAGTGATATGAAATGGAAGAAACAGAGATTAGACACTTAAAGTTGTGTGAATTGGGTGATATGTAAATTATTAAATATTATTAAATTATTAAAATTACATATTAAAAGATGATATGCAAATAAACATGTTTTTTGATTAATTTATTTTATCAAAATAAATTATTTTAAAATATTTTCTTGATTAATTTACTATGAAAATAAACATTAAAAATGTATATTTGCTTGATAAATTTAACTTTGTGTGCATTAACTATGGAAAAATAATTTATTTTAAAATAAAAATATTGGGGTTCGCTATGTTGGTTTTTATTGAAATGACTGCCTTCAAACTAATATCTAATTTAGTATAAATTATATGATGTTTCTAATTTCTTACTTCTATCTATAGAAGTAGAATCTACTGACAAATCATTACAAAATGGATGAAAAAATTTTAATATGTTGAGGGAAACATAGTTATAGAGATCATTTTCTAATAGTTAAACTTACTAAATGTATTTCAACACATATTCTTAATATATTCTAAAGGGAAAAGCATTTTTAACCAGCTCCATAACTATAGTTCAGCAAAAACATATCTAGAATCTGTCTCCTCTGCTGATACTACCATAATAATTGAGATATGATCATTATCTTAAGTCCATTTTTAGATTATGATAGTAGACAATTCTGCCAATTTATAATAAATTATGTTTTGCTATAGTTATTTAAGGTGCTATAAACAGTTGAATATTTGATATTAATTTCTTGTTTTACTACAGTTTAGTTTAAGAATGAAAAAAGATCAGATTTTTTTTTAAGAAGTAATTTTAGGTTTATTTTAGAGTTTTATTTTTTCTTTAAATGACTTCACAGTTGAAAAATCTTCCATCAAGTCTATCAAGAACTAAATGTTATAATTGCAATGTATCTTTGGAAAAAGTCACATCAATACAGAAGTGATTCATCTAAACAAACAGTATATTAGTGAAGTTAACATATCATTCATTTGCTTTTAATTATAGCAATCACCCAAGATCACTTTACAGCTGAAACTTTGATTGTCATGTATAATTGGGTCTTATTCATGACAGTGGCAGCTAACTCCAACTACTGTTTTATACACTTTCATTTAAAATAGTTTATTTAGGAGTGTACATGAATCTAAAAATATTCTCTTAAGGATCAGATTTTTGCTTTCCAAAGGCTAGTGTATTCGTGTGTATGTATCAGTGTATCTTGATTATTTTTTTAACATTTGCTTTTACTTGCCTTTTTTAAAACATTTCAGCAAATGCTTTTTTATGCAAGATATATAACATATGCATATTATATATTAGTTTGATCTAGAAGATCTCAATGCCTTTCTTTTCCTCTAATCACTTTCCGTAACATATTCTGTCATATTACTAACCCTTTGCTCAATAGGATCATGAACAGATCCCATAGTTTCTATTTGTTCACAATTAGACTATTTCTTTACTGCGATAACATCTTTCAGATATTTCCAAGTGCACGCCACTCCAATTGAAAACAATCCATGTTCCGTCTAATGCAAATACTCTGCCCTTATGAGCACATTTCTTTCAAAGTGGTCCAGGCCATACCATCTCTTTTAGGCATCTACTTTGCCCATAGGCTCTTCACTCATTTTTTCTACAATGAATGCATGCTGTCCTATAGGCAATGCTTCTCTGACACTTGACATCACAGGCAACTCAAATGGACCTCTACTGCCTTCACAATTCTCCATGAGAGAGCAAGCACTCAGCTTCAACGTTCTATCTACGAGTATGTTGGGGGATGGTGATGGTGGTGGTTGTAGTCGTGATATTAACAGGCTATAGCTGAAATATTATCTAGATTTTGTCTCTTTTATCTACTAGCTTCCTGACATAGAAAGCAGATTGTTTACCCACTCATCTATTTAGCCAGCAAATATTTGAGTTTACTGTATTCCTGAATATGACCTTACTTGGAAACTAGCTCTTTGTAGATATAATTAAGGGTGGAGATAACACCAGTCTGGATTAGGATGGGCCCTAAATCCAATTAGAGTATTTTTATGAGAGACACAGAAAAGACACACACAAACCTAAAGAAGGAGATATGACAGGGAAGCAGAGGTTGGAGTTACACTGCCACAAGCCAAGGAATGCCAGAAGCTAGAAGAAGCCAAAAACAGATCTCTTACCTGAACTGTGAGAGAATAAATTTCTGTTTTTTTGTTTTGTTTTGTTTTGTTTTAAGTTACTCAGTTTTGATAACTGATAGAAACCCTAGGAAACTCAAACAATAATATTAAATAACTCCTGTTGAATTTTAATGATACTTTTATTGATATATAAGGCAGTATTTGAGGTGATTTATCCTTTGATAGAGTATTTTTCTTTCCTTTGTCTTTATGCAATTTCCTTCTTGTTATACAAATTATTCTCACTCTTGAGTTTATTCTTACAGTGGTTTCCTCTTTTTCTCATTTTTGTTGTTGCTGTTGTTTCATTACTTTTGTTCATTTGTTTCTGTCTAAAAGGAAGATTCTTTTTGTTGTTTGCTGTGTTGCTTGGATTACTTATTTGTTGGTTTCTATGAGGAAGATTTTAAAGTAAGTGATGGTTAGATAACAGAATCTTATGGCTGTTGATAGGCTTAAATCTGATGAAATAAAAGGTGTGGTTAGACTGTGGAATGGTTATAAGCATTTCTAAGGAATAAAAGTTGTTGTTGTTGCTGTTGTTGTTGTTGTTGTTGTTAAAGTAAGTGATGGTTAGATAACAGAATCTTATGGCTGTTGATAGGCTTAAATCTGATGAAATAAAAGGTGTGGTTAGAATGTGGAATGGTTATAAGCATTTCTAAAGAATAAAAGTTGTTGTTGTTGTCGTTGCTGTTGTTATTGTTGTTGTTGTTGTTTTAAAAAGAATATACTGTATTCCAAACATTTTTTCCCTAGGAGTGAAGATACAGCAGTGAACAGACCAAACTCAATATTGTTCTCTTTCAATGGAGACGGTCCTCTAGTTGTAGAAAACAGTAAGTCAGAGGTGGTGACAAAGGTTGTGAATAAAAAATAACATAAGTGACTTCATGGGCACATATTTTAATAGTATTTTCAGGGAAGCTTTTAGTGATGAGATGACATTTGAACAAAGACCTGTAGGAAGGAAGGAAGGAACTATCCAAATAGAGGGCATTTCTTATGAGTGTAAAGAGGTTTATTCTAAATACATTAGGCTTTACTTTGCATGTTTAAGAAGTAGCTCGAAGAACACTATGGGGCTGAGAGCGGGCAGCAAGGAGGAGTGTGAGATGAAATGAAATCAGAGAGGGAGAAAATATATATGAATTTGTGTTTATATATTAGAGTGAATGTGACAATAGAATATACAAAAACATTGCCATTTTCTCAGTAAATGCTGTATAATCATTTCAAAACAAATTCTTGCAAATTAGAAAAAAATACTATGGAAAATGTTTGGCAGGCTTTTGTATCACAATTTGAAGCATTAATCAACTTAGTAAAAAGAGAAACATTGTTCTTTAATTAAAAATAATGTATTTCATTCTCAATAAAATTTTAACTTAAAGGCATGTGTATAAAATATATTTAGCAGAAAAATAGCAAATCGATATTAATGATAGCTTATCCAGTACAAATTGATTTTGTAATAATAAAAGCTTGAAATGAAAAGTAAAAAGAATTCAGAATTCTGCCTAGCCAAATTACAAGCTTAGTGGTGCATGCTCATATAACCATTAACAATACATTCATGTTATGGATTTGGTTTAAAATATCAAAACAATATAGATGGTCAGACAAAAAGGTCCTCTCTCCAACAAGAATTCAAATAATCTAAATAGAATAACATTTCACAATTATTTGAACTAGAAATAATATAACCATCTCTACTAGAAAATAACCCTAGGGGTTTCTATTATCATGAAAAATATGAGCCTTCTAAAATACCTGTGGTTGTTTGATGATTAAATACTTGACCTATATTTTTAGAAACAAGAGTGGGGAAACTATCTGCCAAAGTAATTTTATATGTTCAAACTCAGAACTAGATTTTAGAGAATCTAAAAGTCATAAGGGCCTAGTAAAAGGACACCTCAATTTATCTCCTGTGACAGTGGAGCTTCTGCAATTTTGAAACAGAAGCAAATACAGAAAATGTTCGTTGTTTTATAAATACTTAATATTAAAGGAGAAACAGATCCTTTTTTTGGAATAATAATTTTTATCATTCAAATAAAAATTTAGTTAACTCTATAACTTTCTCATCCAGAAGTTATAAGAAAAAAATTTCTAATATTATGAAAACATACAGCCTTGATTAAATGACAATTAAATAAGCTTGATTAAAATGTAATTGTTTTCTGATGAATTACTTAGATAACCAGAATAAATCATGGGAGAATTATTATTATTATTATTATTATTAATTATTATTATAACAAAAGTAAACAGCTTGCATGTGATATTTCAGTTGCTTTTTTAAAGTATAATTTTACTTTACCTGTGAGATTTTAAAAAGATCCAACTTTGGTATACATGACTATAAGGAAATCAGATTGCTGAAAACGGTGTCAGAAAAACGCACAATTCTAGTTACTGCTGAGTCACTTCAGTAAAGAAATAAACCTGGAGGTTAAGTCATATTTGTTCTCAAATCATACTCTTAATTATATAGTTGGCAAGCACATTATTGATAAAAACACTTCCATATTTTTTGAATCCGAAATAGGTACCTTAATCTCAGTTCTAGATTCTAAAAAATGTATTATTTTATACTTCTTCCCTTATCTCTGTATTTTTTTTCTTTACATTTGCCCTGCTACTTTATGCTCAGATAAGTAAATAAACAGATTTTTCCATTTCTATTTTTCAAGTTTTATTTCTACAGACCATATTGCTTAGGAGTTCTTGCTAAGGAGCCACACTCTGGATGAAAATCTCCGCTTTGCGACACACACGACATGTACTGCTTGGGATCACTTTTATAAAACTTTGTGTTTCCAATATCTTCTGTACAATGAAGATAATCCTTGTTCCTGTAGCACAGAGATGTTGTATTGGCTGTGTGTATGTAGACATTGTAATGATACTTGTTATCTAATTTTCCTTTGTGAAGTGTAATTAGAATTTTTATTTAAAGAGTTCATTGACCATCTGTTTAGCTAATTCATTGACCTTGAGTTAATCTTCACCCTTCTTATTGTCCTGTTAGCATCTGTATACTCTAGCTGTGTGGTATAGACCCCTGTTGAATACATCTCCTTAGCTACAAGGATGCCTTATCCTATGAGAAGTGTTGCCCTGGCGTAGGATCAAAGCTGGTACAGTCAGTGGGGCCAGGGCAGTGCTAATCTTGTCCAGGTATGAGGATGGTACTGGTGAAAGGGGCTTTGACTGAGCATTGATGACTATAAGAGAAGCATTCCAGAAATAGTGAACAGTGTGAATGGAAGTAGGACTGAACAGTTGAAGTTGGCATACATTGGGAAAGATAGATACTTCAACTCGATTTTAGTTTGAGCTCCATATATGGTAGAATATGGGGAAAATGTGAGTAGGTATGTTGGAACAGGACTAAAATAAAACTATTGATGTTTCTTGTCTTTTTCTTGCTCTTGATGATTCTGCTATTATTGTTGTTTTCTCTGATGGCAGGAGGGAAAGCTATCTACAGGCAAGCATTAGGAATATTGGGAAACACAGGAAGCTCAAAGAGAAAACTATTTTAAAATGTTAGGGGCAATCATTTCAAGGGCCTACATTTGTATAGTCAAAATCCTGATGGAAAGAAGGGAAATAATGGAGACATATTTCTATATAACATAACAAATAGAAATTATTTTTTTTAAATCTATCCTGGCTTCTGAGGGGGAAACTGTTTATCTACAGCTGTCTCCTTTTTATTATGTAGACTGATTTAGACAGTGTCACATTTATCTTGTAATCAATAGCATTTTTAAAATTTATGTATGTACTTAATCCATAAAACATGTTGTAAAAATAAAAGTCTAGATTATAAATAAACTTCAATTTATCATATGTACTTTAATTATTAACACACATATGTGTGTTAGGATTGACCTAGAAATCAAATTAATAAGATAGAAATATGTAATATGTATAATAAGCTAGAAAATTGAGAGCTAATGAGAAAAGTTAAATTATAAATGTAACAACAATAATATTGAATATGATCCTAGCAAAGTGCCAAAAACACCTGAAGACAGGAAAGTAAAATTCATTAAAGAAAAATTGGAGGTGACTGAATCTGGATAAAGTGTCTTTTTTGTAGTTTTCACATTCAAAAACAACTAGGAAAAAAAAAAAGAGATTTGACTAGTTTTACCCCAGTCCAACATAAAAATATGTAAGTTTATAATTAAGAATAATTTGAATGAAGAAGATAAGGAAGATACTGAAGAGCATATAAAATTATAAGTGCTGCAAGTCAAGAAGTAAATATATATTCTTTAAATTAATTAGTATGCTAGAGATTCCTAAACTGTTTTGGTTCATAGCTATATTAGTGTTTCAGTACGTTTTAAAAGCAGCTCTAGGCCAGAAACCTAACAGTTCTGTTCATTAAAGAAATGGGTCCGAACATCCTAAGAGTCATAGACTATTGTGTTTTTTACAGCTGTCCCTGTCTTTCTCTTGAAATTTAAAATTTCTGCAAATTCCCTGTAGTGCTCCAGGAAACAGCACGGTTTGCAGGCATAGGCTATCACTACAATCATGTAGAACTAGATTAATGCAATAGCCTCCTTGTTGCATTTTCTGTCCCTGAGTTTTAACTTCTAATCCACATTTATATCCAGTGTCCTCAAAAATATTTTTTGCATCAAGCTTCGGTCCGGTAGGAGTATCTATAATGACTTTACAAGTGCTTCTGGAATCATGTTAAAACTTTTTCTCATTTCATTGCATTGCCTCTAACCTGCCTAAATGTATTCCAATGCTTTTTAAAAATATCTTCCTGTGAGTCAGGCCAGTACTGTAATTTTTCCTGAAACATTTTGATTACTTTGTTTTCTGCACTTTTTCCTCTTTCACAAAATTTCTATGTTCTTCCTGGTCAAGTTATAGCAAATCTAATGTCAAGGTCAAGTTCTTCCTGATCTAAATAGCTTACTTTCTTACTTTCTTGACCAGAAAAAAAAATATTACCCTAACTTTCATTAATGTATTATATGTTTATTTTTAATTCTCTGATACATATTTAAAATTATTGTATATAGCTATTTTACATTTCATGCACCAAAGAATAAGTATAATTTTATGCATGCACAAAGTACTAAATAAATACTAAATTGGTAAAAAATAATAATAATAAAAAAAAATAAAACGACAACAACAAAACTTTTAAATCTCTGCATTGAGCTACCCCAAATGCATATGCAAGCCTGTTTCGAATTCACTACCATTAAACATTGAATTGAATGCAGCAAAAGTACATGGAAGTCTTCACCCCTGTAAGTGAAAGTGACCTTATTTAAAAATAGGGTCTTTGCAGATATAATCCAATAAAAATGAGATTATTAGAGTGGGTCCTAACTGGTGTACTTATAAGAAGAAAAAAACACTATATTAGGAAGGAGATACACAGGAAGAAGATAGCCATGTCACTTCTAAGGCAGAGTCCCCAGTGATGTACCTGTAAACCATGAATTGCTGGCAAGCTAGAAGAAGCAAGTAAAGATTCTCACCTGCACACTTCAGAGAGAGTATGGCTCTACTGATTTGTTGATTTCAGATTTCTAGCCTCCAGAACTGTGAGACATTAAATTTCTGTTTTAAGCCACTCAATTTGTGGTACTTTGTTATAGCAGCCCTGAAAAACTAATACAATTAGAATAGAGGTAAACAGTGAAAATAAATGCACTCCATTTCAGATTATGAGAAAAAGAGTGCCATTATAGTTTAAGGAGGCCCTTGTAAATATGTATGAGTTCCTTTTTGACATAAAATACTACAAATGAGTAATAATAATCACCTACATCTGTATAGCACTTACTAGTTTACAAAGTTCTTTCAATTACAATATTTTCTGAGATGCTGAATATTACATGAAATGTCACATGAAACAAGTATTATACCTTTTGGTATGTAAGCAGAGATGGGGAATTTTTGATATCCAGTTACATATACATAAATTCAAGGCACTTATATTTTTAGTTTTTAAGCAAAAGAGCCAGCAATTATATTTCAATTGCTGATTCAAAGTTGAAGTTTAATCCACTGACTCAAAATCTGATATTTTCTAAGAATATATTCCATTTTCTTCATTCCTATGATTAACTGAAGACAAGACAAAAGATAATGTGTTTACCTAACTATAGTCAAGGTCTATGTGTCTGAAGAGATTTTCTGATTTAATGAAATGTTAGGCATCATGGTTATAAAAAGAAAGTATTCGTTCCATTAGAATTTATGAATAAGTCATCTGGTCCTAGAAGTCTGATGCTGCATTTCCAACCTTGCATTTAAATGTCTCTTTTATACATTTATCCTACATGTAACATCTTTTGCTCTCTAAGTAGTCATACGGTTTCTTGGCTTTAATAGTTGCCAAAACTAATATCATGCCAAAATTTTAGGACTCAGCAATAGCAAAGAGCAAGATTGGTGAGATGGTCATGATCATCACTGCTGTGAGTAGTATTTACACAAAGAAATTTTCTGCTTTTTCCAACTATAATTTCTGAGTCTATTAATTTTCATGTCAAGTATATATGGCAAGGTCAAGCTTCTTATGAGTATCAGTATAACACTTAAAATTTAAACTAATGGAGAATTTTATTTTCTATTAAGGTAATTATTTCTCTGAGGCATGCCGATTTATTGTCTAAAAAGTTTTATTCATTTACTTTGAATTCTAGACGGAAAAAGGCTATGAAATGCAGGGGAAGTGCAAAGGGGAGGCTTGATCTTTGTGCTTTATCATTTCGCTTTGTGCTGTTAAGCCACCATCTCTGCACACCAACCCTGCTCACTTCATATACACAAAGTGGGGTGCTGCAGAGCACCTCTGTGGCTTTATGAAGTTCAAGTGACAAAACTTGGGATGACTATAAAAATGCCGCAATTCAGAGGCTTTTGTGGATGACGTCCCTGTAAACCACAGTTTAGATGATGAAAAAACGTAGGATTCAAACTACCTGTGTTTACATTCTGCTAAAGTGTTCAATACATATTCCAACTGAAAATTTTCTTTTGGAAATATTGTTTTCTGTTCAAATTCTATTTAACATGAATTTAACCATAAAAGTGGAATATTGAAACCCATTTATCGGTATGTTGCTATTAAGTATTTAAATTGACTTCAGTTGAAGTTACTGGAAATTTAATAATCTTTGGGAGACGGAGCACTGTCTGAGGCAGAGATCCTGGAATCAGATTCCATGTACTTGACTTCTGAATCCTCCTCATATCAACTGTGTGATCTTGGGTAATATCTTGACATCTCTATGACTCAGTTTTTTGTTTATAAAATGGTGATAAGGATAGTTGTTGTCAAATAGTTATTTGCAATTATGAAATAAATTAATGTATGTAAAATATTAAGAATATTGTCTGGCAAATTAGCAAGCATTATGATTATGACCTTTTATGAAGATGTATTCTGAAATCTATGCAAATAATGCCGTTGGACTGAATGTCAGAAAGAAAAGTTATAACAAAATACAAACAAACAACCAGAACAAACCCTAGAAACAACACCTTGCTCATCAATCTTTCATTTTGTATGCAAACAGATTTACATTCTTTTGCTGCTCATTGAATTAGAAGATGAACAGATGTTCCTATCTCCCAGGAATGAAGCTAAATTTATATGCTGTCATATAGTGGTCAAAGATGTATTCTATACTGTTTCCACAAATTTCTAGTCATATGGTTTCAACCTTCTTTGAATTTGTAAAATTATTCGAAGTGTGGAATCTCCTATATTTTGCAATTTCAGAAATCTGCAAACCTTCTTTTAAGTGGTTAAGTAAGAGTGAGTTGGTTTTTACAAAGGCCCTATGATTAATTATAAATTAAATGTCAAAGGATATAATCTGCATATGAACTCCTTGAGAATATGTCCTATTTAACTTGTCAAATAATTTATATGTATATAATATATACATACACACACAGTTATTTTCTGTCAGAATTTAAAAGCATGTAATATTTTCATATATTGTAATTTTTAAATATTTTGGAAGAAAAATTTTCTCTAAGATAACATATTTATTGACTAAAATATACTAAAAAAGTTTAATATGTTCATATTATAGATATTTTAAAGAGTCTATCCATATATTCAAGGAATTTGGCTATCGTTCAAAATTTATATAATTATTTTTCTTGCACTGATTTTATTTAATAAATTGTGCTACCAGGGAATTTAATGTGTAACCTTAAAGATAATTTTCTCAGATCTTGATAATTAATAAAAATGTTAGGACACACTGTAATTAATTACAATAAAATTCATCATTGAGGAGAAGAAAAATAATACTTTTATTAGCTGGGTACAAGTATCATAAAGACATATGTAAATAAATATAGATACTATAAATGCATTCAAATAGTGTATAAATTTATGTACTCAAAATACTAAAATTCTTTTCTTATAATAACAGTAAACAATGGATAATTTTAAGTAACTGAATTTTCTGGTTCACTGAATGCTAGGCTATTCATGAAATACAGTTCTCAGGATATAATGATAATTGTATATACATAAAACTGGCTGGTCCTGAATAAAATGTAGGCATCTCTAGTCTTCTGTGTATTACTTGTTTTAGACTTTTAGCATTGCAGTTATACTTTGGGATCTCTCCATTTTCCATTATAATATAATAGTGTAAAATCACAGCTATTAAATTTATTAACCAGACCAACTACAACTTTGAAAGCAGCATGACAAAAATAAAAAGTTGAAATTGAATCTGATAGTTTTAACTAGTGATAACCAGACTAGAGCGAAAAAATTAAGGCAAGCTGAAAGTTATGGTGAGGAAATGCAAATCTGAAATTGCCTTTTGGTCCCTTGGGAGAACAAATTCAGGTAAAGACAACCAGGGAGGAAGAAAATTTCCTCCTGGCAACCCAGATCATCTGAATAGATCCCAGTTTTCTCATTTTATTCTTTATTTTTTTATCCATGATTAATTAATAAAATAACCATTAAAAGTAATTAGCTTATTAAATACTCTTTAGTACTTAAAATGTGCTCTAAAGTTTCAGGCTTAGAATGTGTGATCTATCTCTGTTATAGACAGTAGTGAAATATGGAGTGAAAAATGCAAAAGTAATAACTGCAAAGGTAGACATATGGTGCTCTGGAAGCAGAGAGAATCCTGCAACTTATTCTTTTGGTGGAATATTTATTTTAGATCTCAAGGGATTAGTATAGATGGTAACCAAAAATAGAAGTGAATTTTAGAGGATGCTAGTACAGTTGGTGCTCACAGCAGGAGAGAAAGACACCAAATGTAGCTGGCGGTGAAAGACCTCACATTTCCTATTAATACGATTTAAATTTATGCTGTGGATCAGGAGAAGCCAATGGTAATTGTGGCTTTTTCTTTTTTTTTTTTTTTTTTTTAGCAATCTGGAAACAAGTATGATATTCTTAAGTGATGTAATGATAGTGGCTAAGACTCTCCAGTTAGAAGAGTGATACGATCTAGAGGACTGATCAAAAATGACATAGACTAAGGCAGCAACTAGGAAAATTAGAAGGTGGGACAAATTAAAGAGATACATTCC